>NC_068986.1:48655151-48657161 GCF_001194135.2 Octopus bimaculoides
ATATATATATATATATATATATATATATATATAAATATATAGGCATATTTAGCAGTATATGGATAATATTTATGATTAGAGAATTATAAGTATGGCTATAAACCTGTCGCTGTGTGTTCCTGGTTTTATGTAACATCACCCAATATATGTGTAAATGTAAATATACATATGCATTCACACACATACACACGCACGCAGATGCACGCACACATACACACGCGCATACACCCACACTCTCACTCATATACGCATACACATATACATACATATATCTGCACATCGCATCGTGGAGGTACATGGCCTAGTGGTAAGAGTTTTGCGTTCGCAATCGAAAGCTAGGAAATTCGACTCCCAGACCGGGAGGTGTGCTTTGTTCTTGATCAATTTGATTGAGGGGAGTGAGATTATTTTACCATAAACATTTAATCACTATAAACAAATCGTATCATCTGTGTGGTTGGTCATCAATAAATTGCTGACCGCCCCCCAACCGTTGTCTAGCTACAGTAGAGACGGTTATGTATATAAGTCTGTGTGTGTGTGTTTGTGTGTGTGTGTAAATATATATATATAATGCTAATCCCTATATATTTATGATGATAAATGGTTTTACCGATAAAGGTTTTTTCATACTGAACTACTTGGCAAAATTGTTAATTATTAATTCTATTATTAATTGACGATTCCCTGCCCTTATTCTTGTATATATATATATATATATATATATATATAACCGATGCTGGTGTGTTAACGTCCCCGTAACTTAGCGGTTCGGCAAAAGAGACCGATAGAATAAGTACTAGGCTTACAAAGAATAAGTCCTGTGTTCGATTTGCTCGACTAAAGGCGTTGCTCCAGCATGGCCACAGTTAAATGACTGAAACAAGTAAAAGAGTAAAAGAGTAAAGAGTAATATGTATATACGTATAAGATATAGATATAAACATATATGTATGTGTGTGTGTCTGTGTGCGTGCGTGTATGTGTGTATATGTGTAGATACATGGATATAATGGTGTAATGTTTGGATTCAAAGAGCATTTGGTCAAAAGCTCCAACGTCTTGAGTTCAAACCTATTGATCATGTATTTGAACAATAGCCACAATTTTCAATGACTGCAGTTTCCTAATATGTAAGGATTATAAATCAGATTTTGTGTAAATGTGTTTATGTTTTTACATTAGATTAGTATATTACGAAAAAGGACATTATATATGAGTGAGTGTGTCTGTGTGTGTGTGTGTGAGTATCTGTGTGTGTGTGTGTGTGAGTGTGTGTGTGTGTGTGTGTGAGTATCTGTGTGTGTGTGTGTGTGTGTGTGTGCCCATGTACTATACATCTGTGCTTTTCAAATAACATATAAGCGAGGTTAAATTCTATTACGTGTTATTTGGATTTTTGAAATATATCTCTACTAATAAAATACATTTTAAATATAAGAACATAATAATAACGTATAATATTCATGTATTTATTATATATTGTATATATTTATTATAGAAATACCCGCATGCATGTGAATACTTTCGTTTTTGCATACATACGTACATACATACATACATACATACGTACGTACGTACGTGTGTGTACGCAAATACCCACACAGTTAGTGAAGGCGGGTCTCCTAGTAATTGGGGTGTTGCACTCGCAATTGAAAGATCATGGTTTCGATTCCCAGACTGGGCTGTACGTTGTGTTCTTGAGCAAAACACTTCATTTCATTTTGTTCTGTGGTCACTTTGACATCTGGCGAGTGATTCGTCGTACACCTGTGCAGGTAATCTCGACCTGAAAGAGTGAATGTGTTAATGTACATCACAACTATTTTATCACTATAAACAAAGGCTCTACGTGGATCGTTCAATGAGATGTTGCAGAATCCTCTCCTATTGTCAATGAGAGGGGAATCCGTATACCTATAGGAAGAAAGAGGCAGGGAAAGTTATTTAGCGAATTATTTAGCAAGATAGATAGATAAATAGATAGGTATATATATATAATTATATATA
>NC_068986.1:48657190-48661248 GCF_001194135.2 Octopus bimaculoides
ATATATATATACATACATGGAGGGAGGGAGAGAGAGAAGGAGGGAGAGAGAGAAGGAGGGAGAGAGAGAGGGAGGGAGGGAGAGAGAGAAGGAGGGAGAGAGCGTGAGATGGGTCTAAAAGCGTTTCTCATTCTTGCTCTGAACCTGACTGAAAAACAGAAACCAGAAACTCCGAGTCGCATCTTGTTAGCAAGTTTCTCTATGTGAATTCGTGTGCTGAAGCAAATTTTGTTGTCTGGGGAGAGTCTTATAAGGTTGTAAAAGCAACTACGAAAATTTTGGAAGAAAAATATAAATAATAAATGAGTGGAAATTGAACCAGTGAGTGTGTTAGTTAGTAAGGCATTAAGACAATATGACACTCCCAAGACACAAAATAAACTCGATGTGTGTACCTTTTATTTAATTTAATTTTTGGCTGGGTTGCAATTCACTGTAGTATAAATCAATCACTAACACACGAACACACACACATATCTCCACACACGCATGTTGTTTGTGAACTTTCGTGCTTACCAACGGGGTAAAAATACATGGCCATCAATACATCTTTTGTTTGCATTTTGTGGTCGGAAGAAGATGAATTACTCATAACCTTTGCACTTCTTCCGAGGTCAGCGAGCTTGTTATAAATGTTCCGTTAAAATTTTTACAGAGGAACACTTTCAGGAAAGACACAAATAGAGATGCATGAATAATTTGACCTCGGACTTATAATAGGGTCGTTATTTGATTTTTTTAATTAAAAAATATTAAAAGATTAAAAAAATATTGCTTTTTATATTGCATTCACGTCTTTGAAAGATTTGAAAATATTTACTTCCGGTTTTCTAGCGTCAGTGACATATTTCCTTATATATATATATCACTCTCCATCTCTCTCCATCTATCTTTAACTCTCTTTAACACATCTCTCTATCTATATCTCTTGTTTTCACTTTCATTTTTCAGACGTTGTTCTTTTCACTTTCAATTTTCATACGCCATTGTTTAACTTCCATGTTATTGTTTTCCTGGTAAGTCTAAGTTTTGAATCGCTATTCACAAACAAACAGCAACAAATTACTGACGGAAAGAAGTTCACAATTACTGATGTAAATAATTTCGTAATTTACTGACAGAAGTATCTTCATAAATTTCACTTCAATCCATACGGTCTTTTATTTTTCTGTTGTAGACGGGTTTTTTCTGGTTTCTTCGATACTGGCGCTTTGGTTCACTCAGTGATATATTTCAGTGACTTCAACTCGTACAACACTTTATTTTCCGTTAAAATTTCTTATTTACTTTCTACCCGTCTTATTAAGAAACACAATTTCCGTTACACAGTTATTTTCATTGTTTACTATCTTCTGCACTCGTGTATTTTGTATGCATATAGAAGGAAAGTGTCAAATTTGTCGACATAACTACAGATTTCTGCCCCACCACCCACCAAATGTTGATGATCATAACTTTCAGAACAATGAATATTCTTAAATAAAATTTTCTACTTTGGAATATTATTAGTTTAGATTGACTTCTTTAGAAAAGTTTCTCAATGTCAACTCCCGGTATTGACATAATGGCAGTGAAGTCTGTCCCTATCTAATTTTGATGTTTCATTTCAAGTTTTAATCCGCTATTTGTAAACAAGTACGATAAATTACTGAAATAAATATTTACTAAATTCTCAAATTTAAATATTCGGTACAAGATAGTTCTCAACGTGCCTTTATTTATACGATTTTTTCATTAAATATTCATCTCATTCATTGTTTGCAATGTTTTCTCTCTCTCTCTCTCTCTCTCTCTCTCTCTCTCTCTCTCTCTCTCTCTCTCTCTCTCTCTCTCTCTCTCTCTCACACACACACACACACACACACACACACTCCAGGACTGATTTCTTTATTACACAAATATCACGTTAAAATTTTGCAATTCAATATGCGGGGCCCCGAAAATATGGGCATTATTTTGCTGGAACTCCCACACCTCGTTAATTAAAATTGTTTTTCATTTAGTTTCTTTTTCACGCCATGTTAAGCTCTATATATTTGTATCAATCACACTAGCACAAGTGTTTTTTGTATGTATGTTTGTATACATTTATATATGGTGTGTGTGTCTGTGTGTGTGGGGTAATTGAAGGGGTGTGTTGTAATGTATTCGTACATACATAAATACATATGCATACATCTTTTTCGTATGTATGTGTGTGTATAAGAGAGAGAGACAGACAGACAGACAGACAGACAGACAGAGAGAGGGATGTCTAATTGGCACTCTCTCTCTCTCTAACACACACGCACACATACATACAAGAACGATGTATGCTTATTTATTTATGTATGTACGTATACATAACAACATACCCCTTCACTCACACTCTCCCTCACACACACATGTCCATTTCATCTGATGTTTGATACTGTATGTATATCTATCTGTGTGTGTGTGTGTGTGTGTGCGTGCGCGCGTGTGTGTGTGTGTGTGTGTGTGTGTGTGTGTGTGCGCGTGGGTGTGTGCGTCCGTGCGGTGTTCCACAATCGTCAGAAAAAAGCAGAGGAATTTTCTTTCTTCATGCTTCTGGTGACACAGGTAAAACACTTGTAACATTGCTTCTCTCCAAAGTAAGACATCAAAAAAAAAATTGCAGTTGCTGTATCATTGTATGGCTTTGCTGCCACCATTCTCCTAGGAGGATGAACATATGCATACAGGGACTGCAGATAAATTGAAATATATATATATATATATATATATATATATATATACACACACAGAAATATATACATAAATATGTGTGTGCGTGTGTGTCTGTGTGTCTGTGTGTGGTGGCAACAAATTCACGCATCATGGGAGATATCAAGTATGCTTTATAAACAATGAAGTAGGTAATCCATTACAAATCTTCAAAGTGTTGGCCATGTAGCTCTAAACAAGTGTTCATACGGATTTTGAAATAACGATGAACTTTCTCAAATAGCTCTTCATTACCTTTGATTTGTTCACACACTTCAACAATTCTTTGAAGATGTCTTTCGTCACAAATCTTTTCAGAATACGCAAGGGATTTAATGCATCCTCAGAAGAAAAGGTTCATGTGAGTTAACTCTGATGACCGTCGTGTCCATTCAATTGGCCCTCGAGGCCCGAGCCATCTCGCTGGAAAATGTTCATTCAGGAAATCACGAATGCATCATAAGGCAGGGCCCCATCCTGCTGAAACCAGACAGGATTTCCCCTTCCAAGTGAATCCAAGTTAAGCATCATACTATTGTCAAACACCTCTCAGAGCCCTCAAAATGAAATGCTCCAATTACTAGATTGTGCCAAATCCCACACCTAACCATTATCTTTCTCCCGCCTTGTTGATTATCTCCCTCCACCTAATGAGGGTTGGTTTGTGAGTAATATCGGCAATTGTAAAAAAGAAATAAGGAAAAAAAGATAATTTTAGTGATTTCACATATTGCAGGATGCTGCGTGACTCTATGGCCACCCTTTCTCGATGCAATCCCATGGTCATTCATGATCAAAGATAGTCTTTACCCCTTTTAAACCCTTTTTATCTCACCTACGTACATCTATCAGTTTATCAGTCTTTCAATAATTATATTTATCCATCAAATATCCGATTTGTGTAGATGAGATAAAAAGGTAAAAGATAAAGGGTTAAGACCCCCTGTAGTCATGAATGTCCAAAGGATTGCACCTAGAAAGTTACCCTCCGAGGCACAAGTCCAGGCAAATTTGTTTATGAAAGACCAGCAGTCGCCCATGTATACCAGCCTCCCCTCTCCAAGCCACCGATATTATCTAAGGTAAAGGTAAAGGCCAATAGAGTTTGGCACCAGTGACATAACAACACATATCTATAGCTGAGTGAACTGGAACAACGTGAAATAAAGTGTCTTGCTGAAGAACACAACACACCGCTCAGTCCGGGAATCGAACTCACTACCTCATGATTGTGTGCCCGACGCTCTAACCACTGAACCATGTGCCATCAGGTGATATACATACATACATACATACATACATATATATATATGTACACACGTACTTCCATATAT
>NC_068986.1:48661258-48663292 GCF_001194135.2 Octopus bimaculoides
TATATATATATATATATACATGTTCAGATAGATAGATAGATAGATAGATAGATAGATAGATAGATAGATAGATAGATAGATAGATAGATAGATAGATACAGCGATGGAGAGCAACATAGGGAATGACATTGAATGACAGCTGGTTGATGGAACTTATTGACAGACAGAATGTGACAGGCAGACATTTTAAAAGCTAGGTCAAGCATTACACTGTCTCGTTCCATACGAAGTTAAAACCTCATATACTTGAGTGTAAATGAGGACTGTATGTTAGTCTTAATATCGGTATTGAAGCTTTCTCGTTATTTCTCTGCAATTATCAACACATACATAGCCTTATGTCTTAAGCACAACAGCTTTTAATATTTCAGGGCGCCGCTTGTATTACGAAATTTTGGAGCCGCCCATGTTTTTTGGGACGTTGAGGTTATAAGTGCTGGCAGTCTGGCGGTAATATTTTTATACAATGAAATTGCTTCTCTTCGTTTCTGTTCCTCGCAATCATATATAAAGTTATGAAACTCTACCTTCTCTCACTTTTTCCATCATTTAATAAGACTTTGGTCTGGTGTGTTTATAAACACACCATCGTAGGAAATATAGTTAACTAAGTAGTAATATAACACAATGCAATTTCTAGTGGGGAAATGGCTGTTTTAGTTTGCTATGATTTCAATATTTTCTAAGGAATTATTTGTTTATCTTGTTTGTGCTTTTAATCATTGGACTGCTATTATGCTATGCCACCTTGAAGGGTTTTAACGAACAAACTGACCACAGTATTTTTAAATTTTGGTGCTTAGTCTATCGGTCTCTTCCACATAACTGAGCAATAGATGGATAGAGATGTAAACTACATGGTTACAAAGCAAACTTCTTAAGCAACATCAATGCCTATAATTCCTTGAATTTGTATTCTTTTCTGTAATTTGTTACCATTGTTTTGAACAAATTGCCATTCTTTGTGAAAGTTTATAATATTTGTAAATATTATGTCGATATTAACCACATAATATTCTATTCAGGAAAATTTTATTTACGTCATCATTTCATTGTAGATCAGACACAAATACAATATACAGGGTGTCCACAAAGTCTGGGTACATGGGGATTAACACATACTTTAATAAATTATTATTTCCTATATTTAATTGTTTATGTTATGATTTTATTTACTCCATCTACACACATGGGGATTAACACATACTTTAAGAAATTATTATTTCTTATATTTAATTGTTTGTTATGATTTTATTTACTCCATGTACCTACATGGGGATTAACACACACTTTAAGAAATTATTATTTCTTATATTTAATTGTTTATCTTATGATTTTATTTACTCCATGGACCCAGACCTTGTGGACACCCTGTAGATTGAGGTTGTACTAGAAACCTCAATACTCATATCTCTCCGTTTCCCATGAACTTATCTTCACATAAGTATTAGCAAACTAAGTGCAATGAACTTGCATCAGCCAAAAATCCAAACAGGGTGGTTGATTTGATTCACTTGAAGTTTACTTTATTCATCAAGTGAGAGTGTTTCAATTATTGATCACTAATGTTTTTACAAATCCTGAAATCTGCGATGTCAAATTGTAAGTGGATCCTTTCCACATAATCATCTTGAGTTATTTAAGGACAAATTTGAATAAGGACCGGACTTAGAGACGATGTTTTGGTATTTACCTTTTGTTCTTAATTTTTTGTTCTTAATTTTTTTTCCCTGAAGACGTGTAAGGCAAATTATATGCTTGACTTAAATTTCACAGTCAAATATAGCCTTATACAGAAATGTTGACATAGGAATAAATTTCAATAATAATGGATATTAGCGTCAAAACTCTCTTTTAAATTTAAAACTTTGGATATATAACCAAGGAGAACGATCCTTAAGGAGTCTACTTTAGACTTTTTGCGGTGAAATCTCTTACTATATTGGTAACGATTACATGTTTTTCTATGAACAAATATATATATATATGATGGATGTATATGTTTGTGTGCCTATATTTGTGCCCCCCCCCCAC
>NC_068986.1:48663607-48664532 GCF_001194135.2 Octopus bimaculoides
CCAACAGAATAACACCTGGGGTCGATTTTCTCAACTAAAGGCAGAGCATCAGCATGGCTGCGGTCATTTGACAGAAAGTAAAAGAATACATACATGGCTGAGTAGTTGATAATTTCACGTTGCAATCACGTGATCCCGTATTCGCACTCCCCCACCACAAACAAACACACAGACGCCCACAAACACACACCCACGCACACACACCCACGCACACACACATACACACACACAGATATTCACCGACAGTCCAAGCGATGATTAATGAGTGAATTTGCGTAGTTACAGAGTAGAATCCCGTTAGTTGACTATCCTCATAATTTTGAAGTCCAGCATTGTCACATTGACATGCAGAGAGTATCGCCTGAGAGTTTAATTAAGAATACAGGTGTCTATATAAACTCAATCACAGATACGTTAATATTCAATGAGTTGGGTAGGCTTTGTGCATATGCGTGTACTCGTTCGTATACTTATGTATGTATGTATTCCTATCCAACAGCGTTTCCATATGTGTGTGTGTATGCATGAATGTGTTTAAGACAAAGTATTGCATTAATAGTTACATAGCCAATTACGTACATAGATATGAACAGAGAGATGAATAGATGCATCGGTAAATAAATAGTTAGATGGGGAGGTGGAGAGATAGATTGATAATAATTGGGCATTAAGGTTTTGCAAATAAGAAAAGCAGAAGATACAAAGAATTTGATGAAATTTCCAATAGTAATATAAATATCATCATGTTTGCTGCTTCATTCTTAACAGGAATATATTCGATTTAAAAATGGGCGTAAAAACACTTTCGCGCAAACACACGCTATTTTTTAAAACATATATTGGCACATAGGGTATAGAAATATAAATATGTATGATATATACGTGATACATACATGATGCCTATATATATGTATTTATATATATA
>NC_068986.1:48664542-48665211 GCF_001194135.2 Octopus bimaculoides
ATATATACATATATATATATATACATATATATATACTTACATATATATATGTATAATTATACACGCACACATGTATGTGTATGTGTGTGTGCATGTATGTATGTATATATGTATGTATATATATATATACATGCATATATATATATATTTATATATATGTATATATATATAATTACGCTTGTAAGGTTTTATTCAAAATAATTACGTGTCTATATAAATGCACATACATATGTGTGCGTATATCTATACAGGCACATATATGTATGTATATATGTACATATATGTATAATCATATACAGTATAAAATTTGGACAATAAAGAACGCATACAAACATACACACACATATATGCACAAGCGCATACGCACATAAAGATTGATATCTAGATATACACGTACGTACATAGATACACATAGATGTCGATGCATAACTATACATACTTATAGATATATACACGTAAATATACAGAGATAGAGATTATGTGGAGGCTTGTTTGTTAGAAGGCAAGGAAGGGGAAAGAGAGAGAGCGAAAGAGAGAGAGAGAGAGAGAGGTGGAAATAGAAAAGGGGAGAGAGTAAGAGAAAGACAGAAAAAGATTCTGAGAAAAACTTATATATGTATGTGTGTGTGTGTGTGTGTGTGTGTGTGTGTGTGTGTGTGTGTGTGTGAT
>NC_068986.1:48665968-48671143 GCF_001194135.2 Octopus bimaculoides
ATAATAATAATAATAATAATAATAATAATAATAATAATAATAATAATAATAAAAATAATAATAATGAGAAGAAGAAGAAGAAGAAGAAGAAGAAGAAGAAGAAGAAGAAGAAGAAGAAGAAGAAGAAGAAGAAGAAGAAAAAGAAGAAGAAGAAGAAGAAGAAGAAGGAGAAGAAGAAGAAGAAGAAGATCTTCGTTCCGCGGCATGGGCAACAGTGGAAGTTGTAAGAAAGCGTAAATGAGGAATCAGTGATATTTCATAATAGTGTACGAGCGAAGCAGTCTTGAAAACCCACCACATAAACAGAAATAAACAAATTTAGAGAGAATACCTGAAATTAATTTAGAAACACTACAGATACCGGATTACTGGCTCTACCATTTGTATGTGTCCTCTCTCATTCGTGTTATTTGGCGATACACACCATCCTTTTTCGCCCTTCATATCCATATAATCACTTCTCACTTCAAGCTCTACTCGAAGAAATTGCATGAAAGATTGGTCGATAATAAAAGAGCCTGCCTGTAATCATTTCAGTGTTGTCTTCTTCATTGCGTATTTCTGAGTTCTCGAATGCCAGTCACTGGAAAACGACCTCTCCTTTCCGATCAAAAGAAAGCAGCGATGGACCGGATCGATAGCCGGATCCATTCTATATGTAGCAACACTATTGGGCCTAAATGAACATGTTATCAATGCTCGAACGCTGAGGGAGCGCATGCACAACGGTTTCATCACCTTGTGTGCATTATAGGCAGATACGGCTGACTATAGTACTACGCCTGAAGATTCTATCCCAATACAACAATACCACCTTGCTACTAGTAGCACTACTATACAGGTGCTACTAGTATAGCACCTGTATAGTAGGTGCTATATTAGTATAGCACCTGTATAGCAGTGCTATACTAGTATATGCTAGGTATATACCTAGTATATACCTGGTATATACCTAGGTATATACTAGGTATATACTAGTATATACCTAGGCATATACTAGTATATTCCTTATGTTTTCTATTATCACGCCTTCAAAGCTCTCTGAAAGAGATATCTCAGTTCTGTATTGTCAGAACTCTCTTCCAAATATCCTCACACCTGTCTACCACTAATCTTCTACAAATGGCTGCACGGCTCAACAAGCAGAGGGCTTCAAGTGCTTCAAGATACTTGAAATGCTACACACTTAACGTTGCTCTTTTCTTGATCCTGTACTCCAGCTTCGCCAAGGCTATAGAGAAAGAACTTGAGTAACAGAGAGGAGATTTGCTCTCCTAAAGCAATTCTCACTGAATTTTTAGCTTTAGCTAATGCTGGGCATTTTGAGCCACAGAATACCGAGTCTGCTATGTAGATAGTATTTACAGTATATAGACAGTTTATTCAGTGGAGCAAAAGTACACCCATATGACAACTGTTGCAATGGACAGTAGTCAGGAAATAATATAACAGAGGTGATTAAGGTATTCGTCATCTGTACTTCTTCTTAGCCTTTTTCTATATCTGACTCCCGCATCACAGTTAAAGCGAGATCTCGCTCTACACCTCCATCTTCTGCAGCAGTGGTTCCAGATCCAAGATCAACAGGAAGACACTCTTAACGGGCTAAGCAGGTGATTCGAAACTATTTAGATATTTTATTATAACTACAGAATAGATGGCATTGGATATGGCTTTTGATCGCGCATCTCAAAATGTGACCGAAACGAGTCTCAATTGAGACAGCTGCCAGATAGCAAGGGCTGTCGCTGTCGGAAGCTTTTGGAAGGATTTAATTTTAGCAGTTTTCTATTGAAGCCGAGCTTTTTTACTTATCCTAACTGCGAAGAATCGCATGAGGTGGAAGTTACTGCATAATCATCGCTCGAGAATTACACCAGTCTCCAACTAGTTCTTATTTTTAATCGTTGGGTGAAATGCTTAGCAGTATTTCGTCTGTCTTTATGTTCTGAGTTCAAATTCCGCCGAAGTCAACTTTACTTTCATCCTTGTGTGGTCGATAAATTAAGTACCAGTTGCATACTGGGGTCGATCTAATTGACTGGCCGCCTCCCAAAAAGCTTCGGACCTTGTGCCTAGAGTAGAAAAAAATACTTGTCAATCATATAATTTCGAACCACAACTAGAGATACTTAGAAAGCGCAAAAGGCTTTTCCAGAATCTATACTGTTTAACGCGATTAATACCACTGTACAGCCAGCTATTAATGCTTAATATGACAGCCGCTATAGACGAGATATTTGAGACTAATACGACGAATTATGACCAGAAATAATTATTAACTACTAATATAATCCAAGAAATATAGAAGAGCATATACTTAGAAAAACAACGAAACAGAAATACAGTAATGAGGTGTTGAGATGGGAGTGGCTCGTTGACACTATCAACCATATTACTTAGCTGGTAATTTTATGAATCCTAAACGGATGAAGGGCTGAGCTAATTTGAACTCCATTTGAATTCACAATGTAAAGAGCTAGAGCAAATTTTGCATGGTACGATTACATTAAGGAATAGTCTTTATCCTCTTTTTCGCATTGCTGATCGGTTAGTGTTTGAGCTGTGAGCACACACAAGAGGTGAAACCTCCTCCTATATTACTGGGAGCGGATGAAAAACATGCACACGCGCGCACGCACACAAACACACTCACAGATGCATTTATATCACGAGGATCACCTGAATCGGTCAGGCAGCCTGGTGCCGAATCAGCTCCGCTGGCTACAGCATTCGTTCCATTCCCACCGTGCTCTCACCATTCTCCTTTACGTTCTTCCAAACATCTTTCTTAAATCACCTTCCCACCTCATTGGAGGTCTTCCGAGCGGTTTTTTCCGTTCGTGCGGGTACCACTCGACAACAGCACAGGTCCACCGTTTGTCTGTGAACTTTGCGACATGACCGGCTCATCGTAGCTTTGCCTGATGGTATTCTACGACGAGATTTTTCACTCCAGTTCTATCCCTGATCTCCTTGTTCCGGATGTGATCTCTCAGCCAGATTCCCAACATCGACCTTTCCATGGCTCTCTGCACCGTAAGTAGATGTTGCTCTTCTCTCTTCGTGAAGGACCAAGTCTCACATGCGTATAACATTGCAAGCAAGACTGTGCTCTTGAAGATATTGGCGCGAGTTGCTTTGTCTAGGTTCGCCTTCAGCGCATCCTTCACCTAAAACCAAGTACATACGATCTAAGAGTGGAGGCGCAATAGCCCAGTGGTTAGGGCAGAGGACTCGCGGTCATAGAATCGCGATTTCGATTCCCAGACCGGGCGTTGTGAGTGTTTATTGAGCGAAAACACCTAAAGCTCCACGAGGATCCGGCAGGGGATGGTGGCGAACCCTGCTGTACTCTTTCACCACAACTTTCTCTCACTCTTACTTCCTGTTTCTGTTGTGCCTGTAATTCAAAGGGTCAGCCTTGTCACACTGTGTCACACTGAATATCCCCGAGAACTACGTTAAGGGTACACGTGTCTGCGGAGTGCTCAGCCACTTGCACGTTAATTTCACGAGCAGGCTGTTCCGTTGATCGGATCAACTGGAACCCTCGACGTCGTAAGCGACGGAGGGCCAACAACGATCTGAGAGCGTACCATTCGATGGCCTAACAGTCGGAAGCGATGAAATAGAAGAGGAGAGCAGCTATGTGTATCTCAGTCAAGAAATGACTATTGCAGCGAGAGATAGAGAATGAGATGCATTTACACATGACGGTTTTTCACATTTTCTCATCTAAAAAACTCACTCACAAGGCATTGGTTGGTGCGGGGTAATAATAGAAGACACCCTCCCAAGGTCTCACCCAGTAAGACTTAACCCCAAGTGGGATTCGTAACCACATCTTAAATAACATGCAAAATGATGCAATGTTAGTAACTGTGCACGAACTGTAGAATGTCTGGTTTGTAGTAGAACAGGAATTAATCGGTAATATTGTGGGGCCTTTATGTGAATTGAAATTCCTTGTTCTGTGATAATCCTTCCCATATTATCTTAATCTCTTCCTTTTATTTATTGCTATAATAACTCACTGCTGCTTGTCCAAACACGGCTCTAATGAATTAAGGAATTAATCTAAATATAATTCTATCAACACCAGCAGCAGCAGCAGCAGCGATGGTTAGTAGTTGTAGTGATTGCAATAGTGGTGCTGGCATTGGTGGTGGTGGTGATGGTGGTGATGGTGATGGTGATGATGATGATGATGATGATGTTGGTGATACTGTTTGTGATGGTTGTGGTGATGGTGGTGGTGAAAATGGTGGTGGTGGTGGTGGTGGTGGTGATTGTGATGCTAGTGGTGGTGGTAGTGGAGGGTAGTAGTGACAGTAATGGTGATAGTTGTGGAGAAGGCGGTTGTGGTAGAGATGGGTTTAGTGATGTTGGTTGGAGTGAATATGGTAGTAGTAGAGGTGGTGGTGATGATGATGGTGGTGGTGGTTGTGGTTGTGGTGATGGTGTTATTGGTGGTGATAGGCGGCAGTAATTGTAACGGTGTCAGAGATGTTTAAAGAAGAAGTGGCGCCGATGATAGCGGTGGCTGCGGCTAGGGTGGCGGAGGCGGCAGAAATAGCGGAAGTCGTAGTGATAACAATAATTGGGAGAACCGAAAGAGCAGCGCCGGCAACTGCAGCATCATCAACAACAACAACAACAGCACCATTAATAACAGCACCACCACCACCACCATCAATAACAATGACACTAATAACGTTGATATTATGTACAACATAATGGCAGAAAAGCTGGCAAAATCGTTAGCATGCCGGGAAAAATGCTTAGCGGCATTTCGTCCGTCTTATCATTCTGAGTTGAAATGTCACTGAGGTCGACTTTGCGTTTCGGACTCGATAGAATAAGTGTTGGTTGACTACTGGTGTCGATGTTATCGACTTTCCTACTCCCCCGAAATTCCTGATCTTATACTAACATTTGAAACCGATATTATGGTATCAAAAAAGGTTCCTGGATTAGTTATGTTTAATAAAAAATTATTAGTCGAGCAAATCGACCCCAGGACTTATTCTTCGTAAGCCTGTACTTATTCTATCGGTTCTTTTGCTGAACCGCTAAGTTACGGGGACGTAAACACACCAGCATCGGTTGTCAAGCGATGTTGGGAGGACAAACACAGACACACAAACATACACATACATACATTTATATATA
>NC_068986.1:48671224-48673724 GCF_001194135.2 Octopus bimaculoides
TATATATATATATATATACGACGTGCTTGTTTCAGTTTCCGTCTACCAAATCCACTCACAAGGCTTTGGTCGGCCCGAGGCTATAGTAGAAGACACTTGCCCAAGGTGCCACGCAGTGGGGCTGAACCCGGAACCAGGTAAGCAAGCTACTTAACACACACCCACTCCTACGTAAGTTTTAACATCATCTCCTTACAAATAGTCTTTTCGGATTCCTTTCTTGAGACATTTTGATCTTGTGGGACAGACAAGTTCCTCTGTTGTAGTCCTAGATCACAATGTCTGGTCGATTGGAATCAATTTTCTGTCTATTGAGATGTTCCAAAGGATGGTGACGCCCTCGCCATTTACTACATCCTCTGCCAGGCAATGGCTTTCATGGCTTCTGATCTTAACTGATTGGAAGTGCTATCATGTACACTGTTTTGTCTTGGTATAAAAGATAGGCCACAGCAAATATTCGGCTGAATACCACAGATTTGCTTCTCAGTTGTTTAACCTTAACCAGTTGACATGTCTCTTGGTGGCTGACGATATGCACCTCTCTGATCACGAGCAGGAATAATGGGGGAGCAGCGTAGCCATGTATTAAGAGGAATTCTTAGGAGTTTGGATAATTCACTTCTGGAAACATGGGTGTTAAACACCCCTTATTCAGGGATCTATTGAGTGGGATGGGCTACTCGACGTGAAGAAAATTCTAACTGGGCCCCACCTGCAAGATCATGCGCTGTTTATCTTGATATTAGATCACCATGTCGCGCACATGTGATTGTGATGCATGTACCTGGTGTACCTTTATTACATGGGTAGTCATGATGGGCGTACTGTGATTAATATATTTGTACCCCAGTGTAACTCTGATGGCATGCAATGCTCTCTCACTCAATAATAATGATAATTTTTTTCATTGGCCATCAAGGAACCAAGACATGAAAGACAATGACAGTGGATGATATACAACACACAAGAAGGTGAGGTTTACAACCATCAAAATAGAGACACTATAACATTAAAGATATAATAAAAGGGCGTAAAATAGAAATTAGAATAATTAATAATGAGGTACCAGTCGAGTACTGGGGGTCGATAGCCTCAGTTATCCTTAACTCGTCAAAAATTGCTAGTGTTGTGCCTAAATTAGAAACAATTACATGTTTCTATTGGAGGTACATGAATATATTTTTGTGAGACGCGCAACACGGGTTGAATCAATTATATCAACCACAATAATTGACTAGAAATATGTTAACACCTCGAAAAATGTTTAAATGGAAATATTTGGCTTCAGATTACTCGTCCGTTAAAGAAGAGTGTGACTATCCATTGAAACCTGTACACATTTCAGGGCTCAGTGAATATTACTATCTCGATTATTCCAGTTTGGCTGAAATTAACGAGCCAACGAGGAAGTGTCTAAGCGGGCTCTCGATCTGCTAAAATAGCAAATTCCATTCAACTTTTTCTATTAAAGAGAGATCACACTAGATGCATGTTCCTAAATGAAAGAATGTTCCAAGTGTAATGTCTTTGATCGAAAGTTAAGTCCATCGAGGATATAAATATCATCAGGAAACGTTTGCTTTTAGTTGATTGAATACTGTGGTTTGCCTCTAAGTCGTTCTTGTGCTGTCTGTTCATATTCGCTTATTTTAAGGCCTAATTGTTGATGTTTTGCATCCAAATATTTCATAGTCTTCCTCCTTCTCTCTTCCTATTTATTTTGCTTCTTGGTGTCAATTATATTGTTTTAGATATTTCCAGTCAAACCTGGCCACAGATTCAGTCTACCACTAATGCAAGACTTACTTATTTGTAAAATAACGCAGTATTTGACTGAAACTAATTCCAGCTCTTTGAAATCTAAGTTCAAGTCCCGCTGACATTAACTTTTCCTTTTCATTCTTATAAGGTGATAAACAGGAGACAGGATGCGTTGCGATGTCTGCTTGTTCACTTTCTTTGGCAGAGTACATTAGCTTTTAGAGATTGTAACTCATTTCTGAACTGATACGGTGCCACACTCTCTGTCAAAAAGCGCTTTGTTGAACGACTGGAAGCTATGTACTGTTTCATTGTATTTGCAGGTGTCTTATTCTGTACAAAAAATGTTTTACAGAAGAAAAGCTCTTTCTATCTGTTGCTCGATATTTTATGGCAAACCTAAGTAGGCTTGTTCTTTTTTATGAATAATATTGAAATTCGTTAGACATTTTTATTCTGGTTGAAGTAGAGTGATTTATCGTCTGTTGTTTACAAACATTTTCGAAAATTGAAAAAATTTCGTTCCTGGCAGAAATATATTTGCAAAGGAAATACTTCGAGAACGATCTTTCAGCAACGTTTAACATCGTTCAACGAGTTAAAATTTCCCCGATATTCGGTCACAGAAACAGAAAATCTTATTCGAGTGTAGGTTAAGAATATTCATGACAATGGCACACATCAACATCCATTGTATGATGCACGGAAAAAAACGGAGAGTCAACTCGCTTTTATT
>NC_068986.1:48677273-48677827 GCF_001194135.2 Octopus bimaculoides
TATATATATATATATATTTGAGCATCTATACATACAGCCACACACACACGTATGCGTATATATGCATATAAACATATATTCATTCATATACATATTATACACTCACATACATATGCACAATCATGTATATTTACACATACATGCATATGTGTGTATGTGTGTGTGTGTGCGAGCATATACGCATGTATGTACGTGCGTGTGAATATATTTATGATATTTATGCGCGTGTATGAATATATGTATGTATATTCATATATCTATGTCAGCGGCCTGTAACTGATATCTACGTGCTTCACTGATGGGGCCTATAAATAAGAGAATAGAAAAACTGAAAAATTTATATTTTTAATTACGATATGGAAAAATTGATACAGAAATATGTGTGTTATCCATCTATCTTTATGTTCATTTGTCTATCCATCATTACGTATGTGTGTACATATGTATGCGTGTATTTTTGTATGTATGTGCGTGAGTGATGAATTAGTGTATTTGGGTGTACATGTATATATATATATATAAATATGCATATACATATACATATATTTATATAT
>NC_068986.1:48678314-48679474 GCF_001194135.2 Octopus bimaculoides
ATATATATATATATATATATATATATATATAGGGGTATACATACATATACATACACTTAGATGTATATATATATATATAAATATGCATATACATATACATATATTTATATATATACATATATTTATATATGTGATTTATATATGTATAAAATACATATACATAATACATACATATATATATGATATATATAGGCATACACGCACACACATACACACACACACACAGTTCTATTTATAAAAGTTTCATCGGAATTTTGTGCATATATTTGTCGACTATGACACCAAAACACACACATAGCCACATGTTCTCTCTCTCTCTCTCTGTCACACACACACTTGGTCGCTCGAATACAGACACACCCACAAGCACGCTCACAAATATGGGCATTAACACACATGCCCACTGGCTTATGATATATCCACAACAGAACATATATCCATATACATAAGACATACGAAATCTGTACACATTTTAGAGTTCGTATTCCTTGTATTTGTGAAATATGAATAAACACTGTATATTAGAAGAAAAAGAAAACGTTAAAAGAACGAAAAACTATGAAAGCCAAAAACATCAGAACGAAAGGCGACAAAACCACAAAAAAACTGTGGATAAACATACTCTTATTTTTATATTAACGTTGTTGACAGCTGATATGGATGTAACAATATAAATCTCTAATACTTGCATATGTGTGTGTGTCTGTGTCTGTGTGCGTATGGTTATATGTATGCATGTATATGTATATGCATAATAGATTTATATACGCACACTTAGGATGTAATATATACTTGTGTGTGTGAGTATTTGGACATGTATATGTGTGTGTGTGTTATTTCGTGCATGTGTGTGTGTGTACGACCGTGAATGTATAACTGCGTACTCATACTGAAAATATTAATATTTATGTATTTACATGTAAATTTCAATAAACGGTAAAATATATTGATGTGTATACATACACACACATACATACATACACATACGCCCATACATACATATGCATATACATATGTATGTATGCATATATGGGTGGATGGCTGGATGGTTTGTATATAACTATATATATATATATATATATATACATAGACACACACACACGCACACACATACACCCATGCATATATATATATATATATATATATATATATATATATAT
>NC_068986.1:48680088-48681590 GCF_001194135.2 Octopus bimaculoides
TATATATATATATATCAGCAGGTGTGTGTATCAAAAGTAAAGTGTTTTTAAAACATTAGGTATGAACAAATATTGAATTATATATTTGTGTAAAGTATGCGTGATACTTGTAATATATATACATACATGTTTGTAGTCATTCGCGCACTTGTACACATGCACATATTCACAAAATAATATATAATATACATGTGTGTATACATGTGTTTATTTTGGGTGCGTGTACTAAAACACGCACTCATATATACACAAACATGTACGCGCGTACACAACATACATACATGCTCACATACATATATGAACATATAGTGTGTGTGTGTATATATATATATATATGTGTGTGTGTGTGTGTATGTGTGTGTAGAGAGAGAAAGAGAGAGAGAGAGAGAGATAGAGGGAGAGAGAGAAAGCGAAATATAGATAGATAGATAGATAGATAGATAGATAGATAGATAGATAGATATACTCAGGCCGAAGAGCCCGGCTTGTCCGGTTTAAAAGAACGTACCTGAAAAAGTTGAGTAATTTACAACGGTTTCCTTGTAGATGTGTACCTTTCTACGATATTTCAGCTATTGTGGTGCGAAACTGATACATGAACTTCAATTCAAACTGAGATAAAATCATGCATATGCCTTTTATTTGTATTCATATATAGCAACTAACTGTAGTTATATGAGTAATATATAGTCCACCAGATGTTACAAATTATGATAGTAAATTCTAAGATACCTTAGAGCTATAGAAGTGTTTACCAATCTAGCTCGACATATCTCTCTGAATTTCTTGTGAGAGTTGGCCTCCCCCCTCTTGAATGTCTAGATGGTTGTTCTCTCAGTTATGCCACAGCATGAATAAACAATGTGATGGAATAATACTTTTACTCAACCAGGAAACGTTGGACTTTATTCCTTTGTCTCGGAAATAACACGGAACTCATCCATAATATGCATGTGATGCCAACGATTTTCTCTGACCTCATGTAGTAAAATTAACCATGCACAATCCAAAAGGAAACATAGATATGCACTCTATAAGTTCGACTCACAATCTATTTAGCCTGTACATTCATAAAATTGATTTAAAAAAAAGAAAGATCTTCACCAGAACTAACGTGGAATTCTCTTTATGTAAAACATTAAAACAAATCGTAAGTTATTTATATCAATAATGTAAGCCACAACATCAAATGTAATTTTATCCAAGATATACTTTCTAGTAGCAGAAAAATTATGTGACGACGAAACAAAGATGTCAAACCGCCTAAAGGACGAACTTAAACACTTTTATAAAATAAGGGAGGGCACAAAGAGATATAAAACTAAGAATTATAGAAAACGAACCCTGAACCTTCTCTCAACTTACAAAACATGCAGCAGCAATACGACGAAAAAGTAGCGCCATTCTTTCAAGAAAAAAGCTCCTTGACTATAGATCACCCAGAGGTAAGTGGAGAAAGAGAGAGAGAGAGAGAGAGAGAGAGAGAGAGAGAGAGAGAGAGA
>NC_068986.1:48681600-48689238 GCF_001194135.2 Octopus bimaculoides
CCTTGACTATAGATCACCCAGAGGTAAGTGGAGAAAGAGAGAGAGAGAGAGAGAGAGAGAGAGAGAGAGAGAAAGAGAGAGAGAGAGAGAGAGAGAGACCCTTTGGCCCTTTGGTCACGAATGATCATGGGATTGCACCTAGAAAGTATCCTTCCTAGGAACGGGTCTGTGCAAGATTGTCTGTGGAAGACCAGCAGTCATCCATGCATACCAGCCTCCCCTCTCTACACCACCGATGTTATCCTAGGGAAAAGGAAAAGCCGATGTAGCTTGGCACCAGTGACGCTGTAACTCACTTCCACAGATGAGTGAAAGATTAAGTGAACTTGCTGAGCAAATAAATCACTAAATTATTTGGAGTAGTTAGTGTATAAACACTTGAGTGCAAAAGTATGAGAATGTAAGAACTGAAGCTGGTCGCTGATTACTTACGCAAGCTGTAAATTCAGATAGATAACTAGCATCATTCTTTGATGCTTTTACATTATCAAATTCTATGTGAAATTTGGTTCTTCGCTTTATAATTTGCATAAAATTGAACCGTTCTATAAAACTGCAGAGCATAGTTCGTTTGAAGAAAATAACAACTTGTTCAAGTGGTGTAACAGAGTGTTTAAGCAGATTCGTGGGATTAGCTGCACAACATGTAATTGTGATTCTCTAATTACAATATATACTATGAGTTTAAAAGTTTGGACATTAAACATATCAACATAACTCTTTCAGTGAAAGGCTCGAGTCTGGTTGTCAAAGGAATTACACCAAGTAAGATGACACTTATTTTCTTTTATTTGTGCTTATCAAATTCCTGAAGAAGAGTTTTCTTTTTTCCTCACCGGCACGTATCTCATCTGCATGTCTGGTCGGTAAAACTTTATAACATGAGATTCATTATGCACTGAGGACATATTTCATGCACTCAATCGGTGGGTGGAGGCTAGGATAAGACGATTAGAGACCCAAGCATGATAACTAGGCTACATGTTTGTTCAACTTTTGGTGACAATGTTCGCGATTGCAATTTCAGTTGTCTAAATAGTCAGAACAGAAATGTGTTTCATATGAATTTTTGTTAAAAATACAAGATGGCGAAATCGTTAGTTAGCACACCGGCAAAATGCTTAGCGGCATTTCGTCTGTCTTTACTTTCTCAGTTCAAATTTCACCGAGATCGACTTTGCTTTTCATCCTTTCCAGTTCGATAAAATAAGTACCAGTTGAGCACTGGGATCGATGTAATCGACTTACTCGTCTTGCTGGAGTTGTGTCAATATTTGAAATCAATATGAATTTTCGTGCGTGAATTTTCGTCTAATTTGAAACTACTGTTTAAAACATTGACAAATAATGAAAGAGTCTTAAGTTCTGATTTGCACACAACTACTGTAGCAACCATTATATGTGAAATATAACTAATCGTTCCTTTAATAATGGTTTAAAATTTTGCTACGAGGGCAGCAATTTTTTGGGAGGGGATGAATCAATTACGTACATCGACCCCAGTGTTCAACTGATACATACTTATCTTATCGACCCCGAAAGGATGAAAGGTAAAGTCAACCTCGGCGGAATTTGAACTCGGAACGTAGCGACGAGTGAAATACCACTAAGCATTTTGTCCAGCATGCTAACGAGTCTTTCAGCTCGTCGCCTTAATCGTTCCTTTAATAATAAGTGAAGGAGCTTATGTGTAGACTTGATGTAGAAGCTATCCATAGTAGAGAAAGGACATGTGGCGGTGTCACAGAAAGCTTAGCCGATACGCCCCGCCCTTCAATTCGATCAAGATTAGAAGCAAAAGCATCTTCACTTCTACGTCGAAATACATTTGGGATCTAAAGAGCAGAAGCTAGAAATAAGCTACAATAAATTTGAGCATAACTGTAAAGGAGAAAAATATAAAACAGACACGGCAGTAACTGCAATTTATCTGTGACAGAGAAGTTTTCTGATTTCTCTCATTTATGCATTTAATTTTCAAACTTTTGTGCCCATAGAAATTTTCTAAATTGAGTATTACAGCTATATGTTGTAGAGCTGACACCGTGTTGCAGCGATTGGGCATCCTAGCAATCTGAACAGATTTACTGTTGTACAGTTCCACAGAGTGAGTCAATGAGTTGCAGACGATGAAGTTAGGCATCTTAATTTACCTAATATTTAATCAACTGCTGAGTCAGGATTTTACATTTCGAGAGTTTTATATTCAAGTATTTATGCATTTAATCTTCAAAATCATTGAATCCTATTTGCGAAACCCCATAGAGACACCACAGTTACCTGCTGCAGTATATGATTACTTACAAACATATCATTGACTTTTCAGATATCCGGTTGCCTGCCTTATGAGCATTTGATGATACATAAGGGGAGAAGTGTGATATTTAACTTCATGTGTATACCTTGTAAATTTTCTATAGTAACATTCTTCGAAAAAATTTAGACACCTCTCTTCGATTTACTGCGCTTTCTTTCACCTCGATTAATTGATCCCTATCTATACTCTAATTATTTTTCCTTACCAAACAATCATTATTTTCTCCAGTTTTAATTTAGCAATACCTTTTTTTTTTATCACATCCCTTATTTTCAGACATTATCCATTCTCAGTCATTGTTTTCAAATACAATATTTCCTTTCATTATTTCTATTTTGAAACTGAAATTATTTCCCTTAAATTAACCATTTAAATGAGTATCAATATGGTTGCATTTGAATTCTTTGTGAAATACACTTGCGCACATTTTATTACTGGTTATTACTGTGTATCGTTCATTCATATCTAAATTTACGTGCAAGTAGCGAGTGAACTGCTCTAACCAATGAGAAGGATGTGTTTCTATATCACGTAGAATTTCTCTGGACTGCTGTTTATTCTTTTCTTAAACTGTTAAAAGAAAACGAAAGAAAACCAACAAAAAGCAAAAAGAGTTCACGGAGACAGAACGCCTCAAACTGTCGGTGAAAATACTAAAATAAAAGTGAAGAGGACACAAATTACGTGGTGTGGAAACACCCAACATAAAACAACGGAAACAAGTAGGGAGAAACAATTTCTTCCAAACGCCAGCGAGACCACTTGTTTGAAAAATAACGAAAAAACGAAAAGAATGATGATGAACTAAAATTCACCAATCTTCGGAAAGTGAACAAATAGTTAATAAATAAAATAAAGCATTTGTGGGGCCATGGACTTTCCGAAGAAGATATAATGGCAAAAAAAAAACTCAGTTAAATTCACAATGGACACAAAAGCACACGCTAAGTCTCAACAAGATTAACACAATTATAGGCACAGGATTATAGGCACAGGAGTGGCTGTGTGGTAAGTAGCTTGCTTACCAACCACATGGTTCCCACTGCGTGGCACCTTGGTCAACTGTCTTCTACAATAGCCTCGGGCCGACCAAAGCCTTGTGAGTGGATTTGGTCGACGGAAACTGAAAGAGGCCCGTCGTATTTATATATATATATATATATATATATATATGTTTGTGTGTCCGTGTGTGTCCGTGTGTGTCTGTGTGTATTTATTTGTATGTCTGTGTTTGTCCCCACAACATTGCTTGACAACCGATGTTGGTATCTTTAAGTCCCTGTAACTTAGCGGTTCGGCAAAAGAAACCGATAGAATAAGTACTAGGCTTACAAAGAATAAGTTCTGGAGTCGATCTGCTCGACTATAGGCGGTGCTCCAGCATGGCCGCAATCAAATGACTGAAACAAGTAAAAGAGTAAAAGAGTAAAGAGTACTAAAGCATTAAACCACACAGTAAAATAAAATTATCCTCAAACCCCAAAGAATTCCTCTCAACACATGCCTATGATGCTCCCCCACTACTTCTGCTCGTGATCAGAGATGCACACATGGTCAGCCACCAAGGGACATGCTCAACTAGTTAAGGTCAAGAAACTGAAAAGCAAATCTGTAGCATTGAGCAGAGTATTTGCTGTAGCCTATGTTTCATACCAAGACAAAACAATGTACATGATAACACTACCAGTCAGTTAAGATCAAGAGCCATGAGAGCTGGTGCCTTATCATCATCATCATCATTACTACTACTACTACTACTACTACTACTACTACTACTACTACTATTATTATTATTAGGTCAGTGAGCTTGCAGAATATTTAGCAAGCCAGGCAATATCCTTAGCGCTGTTTCGTCCGTCTTTACTTTTCGAGTTCAATTTCTGCCGGATTGACCTTGCCTTTCGTCCTTTCGTGGTCGATAAAATAAGTACTAGTTGAACACTTGTGTCTATATAATCGACAAGTCTCCTTCCTCCGAAATTGCTCGCTTTTTACCAAAATTTGAAACCAATATTATTATTTCTTTTTAGCTGCCACAGTATCTGTTTTATATTTTACTTTGGACAACTTTTATACACACTTTTATACTCATTTTTTCTCAGATATTTATACATTGCAAAATTGTCCAGCTCTTGAATTACTAACTGTCTCAAAAGTTCCAAAATCATCTGCTCTACGGGTTAGTATTTCCTATTTCAATATTAGTTTCCTGCATTTATCTATTTCAAATAATAACATATAAATGATTGTAAATTCCACGACAATATTGAGGTGGCTCTCGAGCTGGGAACTCTTTTACTTGTTTCAGTCATTTGACTGTGGCCATGCTGGAGCACCGCCTTTTAGTCGAGCAAATCGACCCCATGACTTATTCTTTGTAAGCCTAGTACTTATTCTATCGGTTTCTTTTGCCGAACCGCTAAGTTACGGGGACGTAAACACACCAGCATCGGTTGTCAAGCGATGTTGGGGGGACAAACGCAGACACACAAACATACACACACACACACAGATATATATATATATATATATATATATACATATACCTATATACTATGGGCTTCTTTCAGTTTCCGTCTACCAAATCCACTCACAAGGCTTTGGTCGGCCCGAGGCAATAGTAGAGGGCACTTGCCCAAGGTGCCACGCAGTGGGAATGAACCCGGAACCATGTGGTTGGTAGGCAAGCTACTTACCACACAGCCACTCCTGCGCCTACAACTTTTGTATTCTATATATGGAAGATAATGGATGAGACTAGATATCCTTCTGTTTCCACGAAGTATCTCAAAGTTGCTTTTTATTAATCTACTTAATGAGGAAAGCTGCGCAAAGAAGTGCTGAGCTCTAATTGTGAGGGTAACAGTGGAAGGGACGAAGCGAAGTGACGAGAAAGGATCTTCGGACGCTAGACCTCAGTGAGGAAATGACAAGGGACTGGGAGATGTGGCGATTTGCTGCAATTGAGAAGACGCAAGAAGTTAAGTAAAGTTGTTGTCGTCCACACATACAGTCTTGTCTTTTCAGGTGTTGGTGCCACATAAAAAGCACCCGTGCTGATGCTGCGTTGATGCACCCGTACCGGTGACACGTAAAGCGCACACAGTACACTCTGTTAAGTAGTTGGCGGTAGGACGGGCAGCCAGCCGTAAAAACCATGCCACAACAGACAATTGGAGTCTAGACAGCTCCCTGCTAGCCAGCTCCATGTGAAACCGTCCAAGCATGGAAAACGGACGTTAAACAATGACGACAATGATGATGATGATGAACTTAATGATGACAAAATTAGGATAAACTTAAAACCAGGATTATTGTTGCATATGTGTATCTCGGTATATATTACTGTGTCGCAAAAGCTTACATTTATCGCGTTGTTGATGATCTTAAAAGTTGTTTTTCTTTGAACATTTCTTCCTTGTTTGTTTTAATAAAACTTAATTTGATTTCAAATTGATGTGCTACGACATTTTGTTAATTGGGATCGAATCCAAAGTGTTCCTGTAGTCGATCAAGGCACTTTATAAGTTCTTTTTTTTATAGCATTTCATCATCCGAACGAATTACCATGTGTATGCAAGCGTATAGGAAATTATTTAACCAGGTAAATAGATTTTATACCAAAAAGTTAGAAATTGTTATCTCTCATTTTACTTAAGTGATAGATTCCTTTAATGTTGGTCTTTAAGTGACAGTTTCTTCATTTTTTATTTAAAATTCATGGATGACAATGTATATCTACTTAATAGATTCCAATGTGGTTCCAAAACAAACTTCCCTCTCCGTTCCCTTTACGCGGAGGAGCGTATCACTGCCTTCAAAAGCAACGCAGTCACCAGATGTCCAGCCCAGGTGGAGCTCTTGCTATCTTAACGCAACGACTCCGTCTTTCTAAATATGTCGGGCATAATCTAAGTTCCCTGTCTTGCATGATAACGATGACACAATTAGGATAAACTAAAAAAACCAGGATCATTGTTCCATATGTGTATCTCAGTATATATTACTGTGTCGCAAAAGCTTACAGTTATGGCGTCTTGGTGATCTTAAAAATTGTTTTCCTTTGAACATTTCTACAGTGTTTCACAGCGAGGAATTCACT
The DNA here is from genome assembly GCF_001194135.2 of Octopus bimaculoides. Classification (NCBI taxonomy): domain Eukaryota; kingdom Metazoa; phylum Mollusca; class Cephalopoda; order Octopoda; family Octopodidae; genus Octopus; species Octopus bimaculoides. The sequence continues at coordinate 48,688,020 of NC_068986.1, forward strand.
CTTGAAGAGAACCTCCATGTTACCGAACTGCTTTACCTTGGCCACGTGATCTCTATCCACCTATATTTCTTTCAGAGTTCCACCTGGGTGTAACATTTGGTTCTAGACTTCGGATAACTGACGCTATAATTCTATCAAAAAAAGGAAAAGATGGGAACAATTATATTACTATAATACCTGTGCCATTTAGTGCACAATTTAGAAGCTACTCTCTTCAACTAGTGAAGTAGTTGCTTTAAAAATATTCAGAATAGTAAATGACTTTTGAACAAGACGTGATGATGTACATCCAACACAAACTATGATGATGATGAGGCTTGAACTCAGAACGTAAAGAGGCGAAAGAAATCCTACTAACTATATTGTTCGACGCGCTGACAATTTTGTCAATTAAAGAAAATAGCAACCACAACAATAGTAACATAATGATAATCCTTTCTATACTAGAAACCATGCCTAAAATTTGGTCGATGGGGTCTGCTTGTTTACGTCGAACATAGTATTTAAGTGGTACGTCTCCCATTGTCGTCGAAAGAATGTAAAGCGAAGTACCAGAAATATGAGGCTTTGCTGTGCTAAGAGTGACAGTGAACTTGCAACGCAAAGACATATGAAATACTGCGAAGCATCTTGTCTGCTGTGCTAACGATTCTTCCAGCTCGTCGCCTCGACATAATGATAGTATATCGAAAAATAATAATAACTATAACGAAAACAGTAATAAAAATAACAACAGCAAAATTAATTACGATGAAGGATAATAAAAATAACAGCAATGGTGGTGATGATGGTGATGAGGAGGAGAAAGTCGAGGAGGAGGAAGTGGGGGAGGAGGAGAAGGAAGAGGAGGAAGAAGGGGAGGAGGAGGACGACGACGACGACAACGACGACCACGACCACAACAAGGATGAGAATGACGATAATGATGCTGAAGATGATGATGATGATGATGATGATGATGATGATGACGACGATGATGATGATGGTAATAAAAAATATTAATAATAATAATAATAATAATAATAATAATAATAATAATAATAATAATGGATTCTTCAATTGACTAGAAGGCAAAAATATTTAAAAAAAAAGCAAAACTAACACATAAATGATATTAAAAGACATTGTAATAAAATGTAAATTGATACAAAACGAGATTGACAGAACGACAGAAATGGGGTTACATAAAATTGCATGTGTATATGTGTAACTGTGTGAA
>NC_068986.1:48691144-48696004 GCF_001194135.2 Octopus bimaculoides
AGATAGGTATATTGATATAGATATAGAATCTACATATGTATATACATGAAATATACAAAATACTTATATATACGTAGGTACATATATATATATATATATATATAAATACATATATAATACATAATATATATGTATTTATATATATATATACGTATATATATATGCATATATATATGTGTACACACACATATATATATATGCATACATACATATACACATATAAACGTATATACATGCATATGTGTGTGTGCGCGGTGTGTGTGGTATGTGTGTGTGTTTGTGTACGTGTGCATTTATGTGTGTGTGTGTGTGTGTGTGTGTGTGTGTGTAATATGTACTGTGTCGACTAGACAATCGGATATTGTTTTACGCAGTTGGTCAGAATGTCAGTCTGTAATCAGGGTCATCCGTTTACAGCAAAGTAAAATGAACTGTTTTGTTCAAGAACACGAGTCCCCGCCGGTCTGGGAACCGGTACCATGAACTGGTATGCACATCGTACCCACTATGCCATGCACCTCATACAGAGTGAGAGAGAGAGAGAGAGAGAGAGAGAGAGAGAGAAAGAGAGTGAGTGAGAGTAAGAGAGTGCAAGCGACAGATCAAGATCGAGCAACAGAGAGTCACATACATACATATATGCATACATACAGGTAGAAATTATCATTAAACCTCAACCATGATATTGAGTACTCTTTTGTGCGACAGGTAGTACTAAACGCATGCGTATGTGTGTGTGCGTGCGTGTGTGTGCGTGTGTGTATGTAACTGAGCGAGAGCGAGAGAGAACTTGTGAGTGTTTGTGTGTGCGAATACATAAGCTCGTGCTTCTATTATTATATCGACGAACACTAGATTAAGTGACTCGTGTGTATGTGCTTCTATATAGAAATGAATGTTATATACTGGGAAGGGTGAGTATCGCACAGTAGCATTACGCAAACGTTTTTTAGCGATCTTCTCGGGCGTAAATCAAGAAAACTAACCAAATACTGTCTGAAACCCTGACAAAATGGAACACTAATTTTTTTAACGTCAACAATTCAGATGCCTTCTCGTCTAACTCACAATACTTCCATAAACACATAGTTTTATCCGCTAAAGTTATCACTTGCTTATTAAATAAGAACTACATAAGCCTTATCTCAAATGAATACCAATTTAACTTTGACCAGTATCTTCACACATTTAAAAATCCCAACAAATGATCTCCCACAAGGCTACCTAACTAGGTTTGGAGCTTAAAAGACTGAAATACATCATATTCCTACATTATCAACGTATTAACTGGCAAACCGTAAGAAGTCAGACTTTAATCTCCACTCTCCTTGCATCTCTCAGGAAAGAGCAATTCTATTTAGCACCCATAATCTTCTTGAGAATCATCTTGTGGACCATCTCATCCTCGAGATGCAAACAATGCTCGTTACATACTGAGGCTACGATCAAATCATGTCTTTAAACAGTCCAAATATTCTCATTGATAGACCAAAATCATATCTTAAACCCATCCCCTTATTTACGAATATGGAAAGCTTCACCTGGATGTTCTGATCTCCAAGCTTCTGTATTACTAGTTGCTCTATAATTATTTACGTTTAAACGATTCTCCTGCCTCTGGTTATTTATTTTCATGTATCTGTATGAATATATCAATGCTTATACAGTTAAGTACCAGGATATACGGTCGACTTTTATTGGTTAAAACTGGTCATCACATGGTCAAAATGATTTCAAGATTTACGGGAGACGGGACAAAATTTAGTGTAAATCGATGCTACTAAGTTTATGTATATCACTGTTAAAGGTAACTACTTTGCATAGCTGGCTGAAACTGGTTAAAAACGATATTCATGAATTGTAAACTTAGAGTGGAGGCAACTGGAAAATAAAGCTGCCATCGGGTAAACAGATACCATACGTCGCATTAGTATCCGAATAGTTACGCAGAACTTGGTGGCCTATGATCTATTGAAGTATCGATCGACTCTGTCGATAATATTCTATATTACTGAAGGTCATTGGAGAAGAATTGTAACAAAGTTATAGAACTTTCCCAGTTCTATAGCGTAAATCAACACAGGGCCAGAAATAAATTACTCTTCAAAGACATGCACAACTGCATTCAGTTTCATCCAACTTGCTATGGTTGCTCAACATCAGAGGTTGCACGTCATCAGGGGTACATATAGAGATGACACTCTTTTCCTTGCGGAAAAGTGTAAATAAACAGAAATGGAGCAATATAGAAAAACAGTTTATTCCTTAAAAATATAGCACTATCTGTAACAATTGAAAATGATTGCAAAGTAGTAAATTCTCTAGACGTAGCACTCAGTCGAAACACTGAACTTCTTGAATAATACCATAAACCCAACGGGAATTTAAGACATGTAAATAAAAAAAAAATCTAGTCAACCGCATTCAGTATTAAGAAGTATAGTGAAAAGTGTATCGAATAAAATTTCCATGTACTCTGCGACTGAAAGAATATTTAATTCACATGCAATGCGGTATTAGACACTACTGGATACAATGAAAAAAAAAACTAACTATACACCTTACAATAATATAGCTAATCAATACAAAGATGAAAATAATGAGGAAAAAAATAAAAGATATACAGATAGGTATACTAGCGAGCATAAAGGGGACGTAATTTTAGGTTTAGTATTACCCAAGGGAAAAGGCTTAAACTGACAGTCAAATAAAAAACAAAAACAGATAGTAATAAAGATAAAAGGAAAGATGCTGGAAGTAGGAATATAAGGACTACTTTGTTCCAGTCTGAATGACTCTTCCAAGCACGATAACAATTAAACTAAACATAATAATAAATCTAATAAAGATGGTTTGTTATGGTTCAATCCAATAATCGGATTACCAGCTGCATCTATAATTGTTAGAGAATTCTTCTCCGCATTAGATACACATTTCCCTAAATTCTGGAGACATTATGCAAATTTGAACAGGCATATGGTGAAACTGTCATATGCAGCAAATAATCTTGAATACCATATTCATAACCTGAACATGGCAATCATGGAGTCTAAATATATCATCCGGAACAGCGTAGCTCCAGAGAGTAGGTAAGACTACAATAGTGGGAAACAAAGCCCATGAAAGTCCAAATGATCCTAATGTAAGTAGAAATATCAACTTTAGCATAGATAATAAGAGTAACAACAGGATTGGAGTAAGCGCTTGGAACAACACCAATGATAACAACGGCAATTAATATAGTAATAACAACAATAACATTCACAACAATAACATTCACAACAATAACATTCACGGAAAGATATACAGCAAAGAGCAACGTGGTTGCAGATGATAATATAAATGCAACTGTAGCTGTAAAAAAAACATCTCTTCTGGCAAACGAGTGTTTACGTAGAAACATTATATACAAATGTACTGTAAAAGCAAATAAATATATATGCATATGTAGCTGCAATCAGCAATATATTTAAGAACCGTTGGAAGAACCTATGAATCTTTTTGTGTGAATTCTGCGTACATTGACGGATTTCCACAAGTATATCCATAAAAGGAGTATTCCTGCAGTAGCATAAGCAGCTGATAGTCGTAGACAAGCTTTGAAATACACAATATAAAGTTATTACCTATATATACACACACACACACACACACACACACATATATATATATATATATATATATATATATATATATATATATATGAATATATATATATATATGTACATACATACATATATTTATGTAAATAGGTATGTTTATGTATATACGTACATATATGCATGAATATACATACATATATGCATGAATATACATACATATGTATATACATTGGCAGGCAGTTAATTATGTGGTTGGTCATAGAGTGACCAATGGCTTCGCATCCATTAAGCACTTATCCTCGTACACGGTTCTTCAAACTCCAATGTCTATAGACAAATAACCTTTTCAAACTGGAGAGAGAAAACTGTTACGATCAGAAGCAGAAGAAACACCAGAGGCGATAATACAACCAATACCCAAGATACATCGACTTGACTGGAACTGCCTTCAAGCAACGCCTATACGACCATAGCTCCTCTTTTAGTATTTCGGGAAAGGCGTTACCTCACGTCCCCGATCAGCCACGTGTGGCGCCTTAAGAATGAATGAACTTCACACGTAATTAAATGGAAGCTCCTAGAGCAGCTGGGATCCTATATAAACGGGAGCGGACAAGGCAAGCTTTGCATATGAGTGCAAGTAAGGATCCTAAAAAAACTTGCTTGACACAGGGACACTTTGAAACTCCAGAAATTAGATATAAAGCACTTGTCCGCATTTAAACTGCTACCTACACCAAGCATGGGATTCTCCATTCGTTGATTCGGACCATCAAAAATAGTTGCAAACTAGAACCAACCTAAAGGCGGGGATACCTCTTTCGTCGATTAGGGTCGTAAAAATTTTCTGACCGGACCAACCTAAGGTTGATAACCCTTGAAACTCTTTCCAGAATCCTGAAGAGAACCTATGGTCGTACAGGCATTCCTTAAAGGCAGTTCCGGCGGAACCAATGTATCTTCGATATTATTTGAGGTTCACTAAATATATTATTTTGTTTTCAAAATTAACTGACGTAACGGTTTTCTATCTCCAGTTTTAAAAGAATTTATATGTCCGCGGCCATTGGAGTCGGACGAGTCGTCTATAAGGCTTAGTGCTTCATAGATGCGAAACAATTGGACACTCTGTGACCGATTCATATAATCAACTTCCTGTTAATATATTACAGCTCTAACGTTTAGAGTGTGCTTCTTTTTCTTTTCCTACTGACGATATATATATATATATATATATATATATATATATATATATATA
>NC_068986.1:48696765-48697578 GCF_001194135.2 Octopus bimaculoides
TATATATATATATATATATATATATATGTATGTATATGTATATACATGTATACATATACATATATTCATACATATATATCATTTTTATTCCGTAACCACGCATCCAGGACTGAATTGTTTAAACGCTTCCTTAACATTTTATGAGAGATAGGAGATGTAGAGAGAGAGAGAGAGAAAGGATGAAGGAGAAAGAATATGTGATTTAAGGAAGATTAATTAGCTATTTTTAGCTGATCTGGTCATTCTCTTGTAGCTCAATCGTTGTATCACATACTGTTTGTAGTTGTAGTGTTAACGTCAGTAATATTATTAGTAGTGGTAGTAGAAATAATAGCGTAAGTTTTCGTCTTATTATTAGTGGATGGGGTAGATGATGATGGTGGTGGTGGTGGTGGTAATCGTTTTCCTTGGATTGGTTGTTGTTGCTTTCAGTCGGGATAGAGATATTAACTATGGAATCAATGACAATAAAAATAGTGAATGATATTGCCTTCACTAGAACTTTTAATGTTACAGATATGACACCGACGAAGACAGCATTAGCAGCAGCAGCAGCAGCAACAACAACAACAACAACAACAACAACAACAACAACAACAACAACAGCATTAATAGCTGGACCAACTGAACGAACAACAATTACAACAACGACATCAACAACAACAATAATAATAATAATAATAATAATAATAATAATAATAATAATAATAATAATAATAATAATAATAATAATAATAATAGAAATAACCATAATAATAATAATAATAATAATGATAAGAGAAATAACCATAATAATAATAATAATAATAATAA
>NC_068986.1:48698384-48698871 GCF_001194135.2 Octopus bimaculoides
TATATATATATATATATATGTATATATATATATACATATATATATGTATATATATACCCATGCACACATATATATATATATATATACATATATACATACACACAGAGATATATATACATATATACTTATGTACATACACCTACATATATATACACATACTCGTACATATATATACACACACATACATATGTATATATATATACATACACACAAATACATACATACATGCATGCACATGTATATTTGTATTTATATACACGCGCGCGAGCATATATATTTATATATATACTAATATCTATATCTATTTCTGTCTATTTATATTTTTATATATGTGCGTGTGAGTATGATATGTGTATGTGTATGTCTGTGTGTATTTCTCTGTCTGTGTATGTATATATTATTACACATATAATAATATAACATCTAAATATATGGTTCTGTGCATATAGAGTTTTATATATTTATATACATATATATATATATATAT
>NC_068986.1:48703754-48707813 GCF_001194135.2 Octopus bimaculoides
ATATATATATATATATATATATATATATATATACGGGGGATGGACAAAATAACTAGTATCCTAGTATCCTATTTGTGAAATATCTATAAAACCGTCAAAATGTTGATTATTTTGTTATTATCTCGAACAAGTCATCCTTTACTTTATTTTCGATCAGCGGCCGAGTATACGTGTGGAAACAGCCAAAAGAAGCATTTAGCCAAGACTGCCTTCTTCCAACTGTTAAACATGAAAGAAAAAAGTTCTTAAAGGCAAAAATTTTGCAAATGTGGACGAGGTGATGAAAAAAGCGACGGGAGAGTTAAAAGGCATCACTTCGCAAGAGTTGCAGAACTGCTTCGAACGTTAGAGATAGCGTCTGGACCGATGCATCGCTTCAAATGAAGAATACTTTGAAGGCGATGAAAGTGTAAACATGCAAAGCTAAGTGAATAAAATAATATTGCAAACTTCCGATTTCTTTTGGGTACTCCATCGTATGATGTATAAGGTAAACTAGCAAATATTTCCTAGTGCGAACATAAAATTAATGCCTGAGCAATAAAAGGACAAATGTCACTAATGAATTCTAAAACATTCTGGAGGGATTTCATGATACACCTCAACTATATCGAACTCAACTTCATTGAAATACATAAATCCATAAATGTTCTTACATTCCATGTTACTGAATCACTCAATACTCTGTAAACTATAATGAAATAATAAAATATAATTAACCAATGTAAGTTTGGAACTGAGAGAATCTGTAACATTCTTAGAGATTCTACCTATTTCACTCCTCGTGCCTTTATTAAGGTAATTTGCAGTTGGCAAGAAAATCATCAGAATGATCTTTGAAAGTAATGCACGTTTCATGGTCGATATAATCATAAATTTTCTACTATATCATTCATTTTTAGGCCCATTGTTCTTCTCTTCCTAATTTTATATCATGGAAAATTCGAGAATTAGTTTTCTTTTACATATTGGCAATATTGTTGGGTACCTCTTGTATATGCTTCTGTTGTACATAAGCTTGGTCTGGTTTGAGGAAACATGGATGAGTCTGGAAGTTTTAATTTTAGTATATATTTGTGTAACATGTTTTTACAGTTGTTAACTGAAAATGGTGCAAAGAAATGAAATATTTTGATCCGTGGAAGGAATTTACAACCTCTGAAGTTGAATTCGTTTTCCATAGCAGTATTTGCACTCCAACCCATAGTCGAAGAATATCATGTAATATCTCTTCTTCTTTATTATGCACTCAATTTTTCTTTAATTCATTACAAATGTTTAACTTTTACGATTGTAGAGCACAGCTTTTGCAGAAATTTCAGTGGGTTATTTTCCCATTGTAATTCCATCACTGAACAATGCCCGAAAAATTTGTTAGGCGAAAGTTCGTCTGTACAAGCAAGATAAAAAGTACTCAAAACATGAAATATATGCGGATGTTTCATTAGAAGCTGTGACATCTTGAGTCATTACTCCGAGTTTCACATTACCAATGATTTATATTGGATTGGGAAAGGAGTGTTATATTATAAAAACAAAAAATATTCGCAAAGGTATAAAAATATGATTAATCATTTATATTTGATTGATTGCCAAAACAGTATTAAAAAATTCACCACACATCCATCCATTACATTTCATCATTTACAGAACATATTATAGATACCTTGATTCATGTACAAAAACACGTGATATTTTCATATTTCTAATAGTTTATTTAGAAAACATGAAATCAAGGAATGTGGTTGTTATTAATGAAGTTTTAATTTCGGTGAATATATATTTTTTTAATAACAAGACCACCCTGCAACTATCCATTATGTAGTTAAATAAATAATTTTAATCCTCTTGTATTCGGAAATTCCTCAAGAAATAGCGATAGATGTATCTACTAGAATTTATTCGTTTAGAATTTTGTGGAGATATATTCCAGTTACGGACATGAAGATTAATATATCATTATAAGTACCTTAATTCTGTACGAAACCAGCAATTTGTTGAAGAGAAGATGAAGCTGTACTTATCTTACCAGCCCTGAAATGATGAGAAAAAGTCGACTCCGGTAACATTTGAATTTAGAACGTAAAGACCGGAATAAATTTCGTTAAGTATTTTGTCCGACGCGCTAAAACATCTGCCATCACGCCGCCTTATATGTACACATAAATTTTCATAAATATACATAGGAAAACTTTGCTGTATAACGATAATTACTTTACTCATTAAGTTAATGATCAGAAAATGCATTTCATAAACCAAGGGATTGTAATTTAGGCAGCGATTTTGCGTATATGACTTATATCGGAAACGATTCTGTTCCACACAGCTCGGACTTCACTGTGATGATGGACTACGCAAAGTACGAAGCATGAATGATCACACATTGGATTCTATCAACATGCCAGAAAACTTATAGTCAAGGGCTACAGTAGGTACGCATCTAAGTCGAGTTAATTTGTTTAAATGATTATAGATTTACATGTTGGTAAATACCGAATTTAACGTAATCCTAAAGAGAAATTCTGGTATATAAATTCAGCATATTATGGCTAAGTATTCTATCTTAATCTATAAGAACTTAATTTAAAATATTTGTAAGCATGTATCCAGTATATCCCTCGATAAGATATTCGTTATTCATTCAGCCTATTATAGCAGTAAAGCATTAAAGAACAGTAGCTTTGAAGATGCAGTAAAGTAAATCGAAAATAACATTGAAATTCATAAACAGAAAACTCGGAAACGAATATTAAATAGCATACTATTACTAATAGTTTAAAACATACTTCTTAATCCTACCAAGAATTCATTAAACGGTATGAATATCTTTTCCACACATTTTGAAGATATAATAAGAGCTTTAATGGCAAGGGAAATTACAATTACACAAAATATTTGCAGCTTCCATAGTTAGCATAATCAGATGAAACAATTCCACGACGAATATAGAAACCGTTCAGAAGATCAATGTATACAAAGAGATGATCTCATATGTACAACCATCCACGCGCAACCACCAGTTAATTTTCTCATATCTCTTACGGCGAAATTTGGTATCCCATTCATCGTTTTTTTTTTCTGTTACATTCTACAAACAGATCAGCAATTAAGAACCCAGTGTGTGTGTTTGTGCGTGTGTGCATGTGTATGAATGTATGTATGTATATATATATATATATATATATATATATGTGTGTGTGTGTGTGTGTGTGTGTGTGTGTGTGTGTGTGTGTGTGTGTGTGTGTGTGTGTGTGTGTGTGTGTGTGTGTGTGTGTGTGTGAGTGGGTGGGTGATATATTGTATGTGACTAGGTTGTGCGTTTACACCCAAGTCACATTTTGTGACAATTATAATTCTGCTTTTTGGTGAAACGTTGCAACCTTCTGTTTATATTAATTTTGTGAATACACATTATCAAATCGCTAAATCATCCATTAACTTTGATGATGAAAACATATATACTAAGAGAGAAACAGATCCAGAAAATACCGAACTCCAAGTTAACTTAACTGATGAGGGCACCGGAAATTTCCGAAACTGACGTCACTCTTAAGAATTCTCGATCGGTATTTCTCGGACAATTTTGGTCCCTGTGTTTTCACTCACGTGCGTTAACTACAGCATTAGAATATTTTAGCTCTTATTTCTAGCAATGTAGGTGTTTTTGACCATTTTGAGTCTCTCTTTGGTGAAACAGTGCAAACTACTGTTTATATCTTTTTCTACTCTAGACACAATGCCTGAAATTTTGGATTAGATCGACCCCCAGTGCGCAACTGATACTTAATTTGTCGACCCCGAAAGGATGAAAGGCAAAGTCGAACTCGGCAGAATTTGAACTCAGAGCGTAAAGACAGACGAAATACCGCTAAGCATTTCGCCCGGTGTGCTTAACGTTTTTGCCAAGTTCGCCTCTTTATATCATTCAACTATAGTAGTAGTAGTAGAATAATATTCTTAAGGCCGCAATTTACTCACTGGTAGCATTTTTCAGAGCATATCGCCAATTCAGTTCTTAGCCAAATTGGAAACTGGTAATATTTTTGAAGAGAATTGGTC
>NC_068986.1:48710299-48711168 GCF_001194135.2 Octopus bimaculoides
TGGTTCGTTTATGTCACCGTACCTTAGCCTTTCAGCAAAAAATACTGATGGAATATGTACCAAGTTTAAGAGGAGAAAAATAAATGCTAGAGACGTTTCATTTGACTGACAACTCTTCGTGGCAGTGCACCACTATGGCAGCAGTTTAATGACTGAAACACGCGTAAGAAGATAGATAGATAGATAGATAGATAGATAGATAGATAGATAGATAGATAGATAGATAGATAGATAGATAGATAGATAGGTATGCGTAAATCCATACGTACACATGCATATACACATGTTTCTATTTGTTATTTCGTTTGCGTAGAATTTGGTTAGAAATTCTGAAATAAATGAATATCTTCTATGTTTTTATTTTTGATCTGTTACTCTTTCCAATCGTTTGACAGCGGCCATGCTGGTACACAACCTTGAAGAATTTTATTCGAACGAATCGGACTCAGTACTAATTGTACCGTTTTTCTTTACCCAGCCCGCAGGTTTCGAGTAGGTAAACACACCATCACCAGTTGTCAAGCGTTTCTATGGAGAAACTCTCTCTAACTCACACACACACATACACACACACACACACACGCACGCACACACAAACATACACATAAGCGCGCTTACACACACGCATACACACACATATTTGACGAGCTTCTTTAAGTTTCCCTCTACCAAATCCACACTGAACTTGGTCAGCCTGAGGCTATAGTAGAAGTCATTTGCTCAAGGTGCAACGCAGTGGGAGTGAACCCGGAACCATGTGATTGGGAAGTAAAACTTTCATCACATAGCCATGCCCCAGCCTATACACGTGTGTGGGTGTGTGTGTGTGTTTGTATATATAAATGTCGCTTTAAATCGAAGAATATATA
>NC_068986.1:48711387-48713364 GCF_001194135.2 Octopus bimaculoides
TATATAATTCAGTGTCATTTTAATATTAAATATATTGTCTACTTAGATTGAAATGCATTTCATAATATTTTATACGTATGAAAATAACGTTCTTTTTATACAGGAACATATTGTGTTCCTGCGAATACATTCCTCACATAGAAATGCAACCGACAGGTTATATGTAGATGGACACATACATACATACATGCATACATACATACATACATGATGTTTGCAAACTAGTATTCGAGTATTGCCATCGCTTGATCGAAAGTTCCACACATGGAAAGACTACGACGAGTCATTTTTTGATAGGTCTTACTTTATTTCAAGCGATGCCCATGCATGCTTGTTTTTTTATAGTAGGGAAGGGATTTTCACAAATACAATCCCACTCTCTGAACATGGACAACATAAACTCGAAAAGAAGAACTAGTCTACATCATTGAATATTGTCGGTGTCGCTTTTGGGCGCTATAGGTAACATATAACCCAGTGCAACTTGTTGCATGGTCGGGTCGTCGGCGACTAAACTGGCAATCCCATCAAGCTTGCATGGTGAGGAGGGTGATTGTGGGACACTTTGCAGGACGAATAATAAGACATACATACGTACATACATACTCAGAACATAAAATACCATGACATTTAGCGTAAGACATTTTGTCTCATACTCTAACAGTTTCTTTAATCTATCACCTGGATACATTTTATCCATCCAAAATATGATTAAACGCGGCCTTGGTGGGGCTTGAACTAAGAAGTAGAAAAATACCGTATGGCATTTTATTCTATGCTTTAATGATTCTTTCTTAACCAGTTAACTATTCTATAGTGCAATCAGGCGCAATAGTTTCTAGCACTGTCGCAAAGCCTGACATTTCAGATGAGGTGTTATTCAATTAAATGGACCCCTGCGCTTGACTGTGCTTTATTTTATCGATCCCAGCACGAGGAAAGGTAAATATGGCCTCAACAGGATGTGAAACTAATTATTTCTAATATACAATCAAGACCAAACATTTCAGAAAAGGGTCAGTCGATTATATCTAACCAACTATTTCATTCGTACTTACTTTAATTAACCACTGAAGGATAAAAAGTAATGCTGACATTGCAGAGATTTGACCTCTGAGTGTCGAGAACCGTATCAAAATCTGTAAGGTATTTTGTCCAACGTTCGCACAGCTATGCCTTAGTCAGAAAAATATAATGACATCTATTTAACGAACTTTCATATCGTATTATACTTGGCGAGATGCTCTTTAACTAGATAAAGTAAATCTGATTACAAGGACCATATAACACGGGTCTTCATTTTTGTTACATTACCACAACTAGTGCTATCACCACTAAAAATCACCATTACCATCACCACCAAAATCAGTATCACTATCACATTAATTTCACTCTTTCGCACCTCCGCCATATCCGACATTCTGCAAATGATTCTTTAACACCATAACCCGCTAAGACCGTCTTTTCGATAACATAATGGCGTTTTCTCACTAGCTCATCTTGTGAAGTTATTTCTTTTTCTTCTTTACACTCATAAACATACATACATATACACATACACACACATAAACATAAAATTACACACACACACACACACAAACATATATTTCCTGGTATATTTCTCGTCACTCTTATCCTCTCTGCATCTTTGTCTTTTTTTTCTTGTGCTATATCTTCAAGTAAGATTTACCTAATAAAATCTTAATTAGATAGATATAAAATACATAACGTGATAAATGAGTACGATACGCGCGTGCGTGTGTGTGTGTGTGTGTGTGTGTGTGTGTGTGTGTGTGTGTACAGACAAAAGCTTATAGATAAACGAATGTATACATATACATAGACATAAACATCTAGATTTACTTAAGCTATGTGAATTTATATATCTCTACATTGACATATGTGTGTGTTTGATTAGATATCTCTATCTATAGATGCCTACGGATGTAATTATATAAGCATATTCATAAAAATATA
>NC_068986.1:48714401-48718856 GCF_001194135.2 Octopus bimaculoides
TATATATATATATATATAGATATAGATATAGATATAGATATAGATATGGATATAGATATATATACACATACACACACGCACACACACACACACACACACAAATTGAGTCAGAACAGACCGTAGACATAAATAAATGAATAGATCATCTCCATTTATCATTGTTCTTCTCCTTTCCTTGCACCTTTCACCTCTTTCTTCTTTTCTTCCCTTTGTCTCCCTTACTCAACCACCTCATCCCGCTACCTCATCCTGCGACATTCTCTTCGTTGGTCTTACTTCTTTTCCTTTCTAATTTCTCCTTCTCATCTGCTCTCCCTTTTCTCATCCTTTCTCTTACTTTCTTCCCCTACTTTTACCATATCTATGTATATGTTTCGGTCACCCTTTGCTTACTCTATCTCTAATTTGGTTTTCTTTTGCTCCCTACCTCTAAGATTGTCCCGCTTGTTCGATCATACCCAACTCCTCTCTCTGTCTCTCTCTCTATATATATATATATTTCTCTCTCTATATATATATATTTCTCTCTCTCTCCCTCTCTGTGATTCATTCTCCGTCGTGCTATGTATATATTTTCCCTATAAGGACACACGCAACTTTCACAGACATACCTGAAGATACAACCATACATACACACATAAAGAAGTTCAATTTTAGAAACAAAATTCACATCCTTGACTAGAAAGCCTGGACAAATCGCACCATAACTTTTCGAGAAAAAATGAGATAATCCTTTAACGGCTAATTCGATTACCAGTGAAAAACAATATAGCACGACAGAGAAAGATAAAGCTTTTCTTGCTAACCACATGGATTAAAAAGCATTTTTGAACATAAACTGACCATGAAAATTGTATCACACTACAAGCATAGCCCTATCCATATACGTCTTCTTTAAAGCACGTTTATCAAAACATAAAACGGTCAGGAGAATCTCCATCGTTTTCCGCTCATTATTAGTATAGAAAGAATGTGCTTATATTCTCATTCTTACTTAACCCTCAATGAAACATTGCGATCTTTAAATTTAGTTTAGTTCAGAATGCAACAATAATTTAACATACATATAGTCGTGGCCAAAAGTTTAGAACATTTTTTTTAAAATTAAAATTGTTATGCCCGAGTACAATTCGATACACATGTATACAGCTTATATGTTTGGGCATTTTATATAACAATTCTAGTTTTTAGACATATCTGTCTATACCCAAAAATACGCTTCAAACTTATAAACCATGTTTATTCATGTATAAATCTCACCCCTAATTCAATGTTAAACCCTATGTAAAATACTTTTCCCTTTATATTCAGACTTTGCCCGTGTATTAGTAGTACCCCACTTCCTTCAGTTAAAATCATGAAAAAGATTATGCAATAAATACACGAGCAAATACGATGTACGTTCGCCTCGCAACTACAAAATCCCGAGTTCGATCTCACCTCCTGGCATCTTAGGCAGATATCTAAAGCTTTGGGTGAAATTGGGCGGACAGAAACCGCGTAGAAGACAATGGAATAGAAATTCCAAGGCGAACCATACGTTTTGGCTTTATTTACATGTTCCTTTAAATCTGATTCATTTTTGTCACTTTTCAAAAGATGTCTTTTCTAATCACTTAAATATATTTTCGTTATAATTGCGAGAGAATCAGGCTAGGAAGAATTATAACGCTGATTTAGCACAAGAATTACGTTATGAAAAACAAGCCTGGGTAATGTTCAGCCTCTCATAGATTAATTGTATGAGTAGGTAATTCAGCTGTTTGACTAAATGAATGTTCTTCGAGGAACCGTGTATGTGAATGCGTGTGTACCTCTAGCTAAAACGAAAAGACATCCGAAAAAGATGCCAAGCCATATATCAAAATAAACTAAATAATTATTTTCAGTTTCTTCCCCATTCAATCGTTTTTCGCAGTAATCAGATGTTCATAGAAATATATGGACACATGAAGCCTTCATCAGCGAAACTACAAAACGCATCGTATAAGGATTTTTCTGCGTGAATAAAATGTTAAAGGGAAACTGCTAAATATCAAGAATACACATAAACTCGATATATTCTGTAAAATATGCGCTTTTCGCTCAGACTATGTGCGCCCCTGAATTCAAATCCTGTTGAGGTCAATTTGTTTCCCCTTCATATTTCAGTGCTATGTAATGAAGTATTGTGGGTCAATTTGCTCCCTAATCAAGTATTGGGGTTCAGTTTGCCTTTGTTTTCTCTGTATCGCTTTTGGAAATTCATTATGTTCTGCTGTGAAGAGTCACACTAGAGTACTGGCATTACACGCCATTTGAGAAAAAAGGTAAATGAATCTACAGGCAGAGCTGACGCATCATATAGTTCGCAAAGAACAACCCACACTAAAATAGTAGGCGATTGCATATTCTCATTACATGTTTTATGTGACGGTCGGGGGCGAAAAGGGTGAGTGTCGTGGATTTGATTGACAATCAACGATCACTGAGAGTGAGTGTTGTGGATTTGAGTGACAATCCAACTATCACTTGAGAGTGAGTGTCGTGGATATGAATGACAGTCTAACGATCATTGGAGAATTTCCCAAAAATCAGGGATTTTATAACTGCTCATACACGAATTCTAAGAACCATACTTCGTGAAAGATTTCTTTAATGGAAGTTCAGAATTCATATATGGGCAGTAATTTTTAACCAATGTGAAATCAACAATTTCTCCTGTTCGGGCAAACGAACCTATGTTCTCTCTCCGCCTCCTATGAGTTTGTTACACATGCACAAAAGGTGATGAATAGATGAGATTTTAAGAGTTGTGGTTAACTTAGTTTTTCCGTTGCTGTTGTTGCTTAGACCCAAACCATCCCTACTACAGTAGCCAAATTAACATCGGCATTACAAAGATAACCACCTCGTTTTTCCTTTCCTCGAGACAGTAACTATACAGGACAACACTACAAATAGAAAGATCTCTAAACGGTCATTCTACCTGCTAGAAGTACCAGCAAAATCTCCCTCAAATCATATCCTACTTATTTCTATGCGATATGATACACAAGACAATGTAGCCCTAGATATCACTAAAAAGACGGTTGCAATGCCTTTCAGTTCAAATCAGACGCAAGATAAACTCCATCCTTCTTCCTTTCACAATCGATAAAAAAAAAAGCAGCAGTCTGGTCCTGGCATCAATTTTTCCAGTGGAGACGCGTGACTTAGTGGTTAGGGTATTGGACTCATGATTGTAAGATTGTGGTTTCCATTCCTACACTTGGCAAGGCGTTGTGTTCTTGAGCAAAACACTTCATTTCCCGTTGCTCTAGTCCACTCAATAGGCAAAAATGAGTAATCCTGTGACAGACCGGCGTGACGCCCGTAGGAGATATATACGCCATGAAACCGGCCCTTATAAGTTAGCCTGACTCGAGGAAGTAACTTTAGCTTTCCTTTTTCATCAATTTTTCTCCCCTCTCTTCCTCTCTCAACTTCCTTCTCCCTATTCCTCTCTATTTCCTCCTACTACTTCCACTATGTATTCCCTTGCTTTCTCTCAGAAATGTCTATGTTGCACTGAGAGAAATTCTGCGAAAGCAATATTGAACTTGAGCCTAACAACATTATTATCTTCAACAAAAACAACCACAAGCACAACTCTCTTTACATCTTACGGAATAGAGCTCAACTTGATGGAAATTTTACTGCCATTTCTAGCAGGTTGAGTAACCTTAAACAGATTCCCTCTTTGGCTTTCCATCATGATTCTGATTGTTTGTTTAGTATTCAAATCAGTGTTGGTCGAGCAAACATACGGTCAAAATATTATCAATACCAACCAAAGCCTTCTCGCCTTTCATTTTTACGGAGGACTACATTTCCGATAATATCCTTCCGTTTTTCAAATAGTAGAGTGTTAATTGACGGGAATTTGACAAGTACTTCAAAAAGGACGATTGACCATTTATACGTTCTGTGTTTTGTCAGAAAGAGGTCACTGATAAGTTTGGTTTTCTATTCTGGCTGCTTTTGTTGTTGTTGCCATAGATATTGTTTATCTCCACGATACTTCAGATCGAGAAGACCTCTGGTCAAGATCGTTCCATTTATGACCATCCTGACATTTTCTCTTTTTTTTTTCTTCTACATTGTATCCACCAATTTTTTTAAGACAGTGGGTTGTAATTTATGGGAGATTTGGCGGCTAATTCTGGCCAAACAAACAATTGCATGCAGTTATCCTCATTGTATAATACAGCTGCTGTTGGTTCTCCTAACTCTCACAACCACCATATCAATCTTGGTAAAGCTGTGTGTTTTTGTGTGTATGTGTATCTGTTTCCGTGTGGGTGTATGTGCTTGTATGTTTCTGAGTGTGTGTGTGTGTGTATGTGTGTGTGTGTGTGTGTGTGTGTGTGTGGTGTGTGTGCGTGCATTCATGACAGTCGTCCTTGTCTGAATGTATATATGTATATATTCATA
>NC_068986.1:48718887-48721413 GCF_001194135.2 Octopus bimaculoides
ATATATATATATATATATATGAATATATACATATATATATATATATTTATATATATATATATATATATACATGCATACATATAAATATATACATATATATATATGCATATATATACATATATAAATATACATATATATATATATGCATATATATAAACATATATATACATATATATAAGCGTGTTTTTGTGTGTATGTGTATCTGTTTCTGGGTACGTGTATGTGTGTGAGCATGAGTGTATGTCTGTGTGTATGTGTGTGTGTGTTTGTGTGTGCATGTGTAAAATACAGAGAAAAGGTTGAAAATATGTGAAATATAGTTTAAGTATATACAGGTTGTTCGAGCTACATTTGATATTTATGGCTCCTTTTTTCAAGAACAGCGTGATGTAATTGTGAACAGTCAACGACGTTGGAGAGCATAAAAATTAAAGTTGTAGCTGAGAAAAAGTTAACTGACATGAGCCTGAAAGGATCTGGTTCTTCTCAGATGAAAAGAACTTCTGGCAGAACCAGTTACGCAACACCAGGAAAAACAGGTGGCTCGCTTACAATCCATCTGATCACCAACGCATGAAAACCCAGTTCCTCCAAACTGTGATGTCTTTGGGGGTGTCCCTGGTGAGGATGATGTCATGCCACCGACATCTTTGGACAGGACCTTAGGTTCAGTTCAAACCGCTTTGTGAAGTTGCTGGAGACTGTGGTCTACCTAGAGATGCTTGCTGCAGGGAGGCCATATGTGTGGCAGCAGAATTCTGTTCCTTGTCATAAATCCTGAAAGCTGATTTTTACGGCTTCACCAGCCTCAATTTCTGGCCTCCGAACTCCCACGTTTATAATCTATTGGATTACTGTGTGTGAGACGCCGTTGAAAGGGACCAACTGCTCTGCCTGCAATTCGAAGGCCAGGCTGGTTATCAAATTCAAGGAGACGTTCGATGATCTTTCCAGAGACACAGTGAAGAACGCATGAGCCAGGTGCTGGAACCGTCTTGAGGCCATGGGGAAAACCGAGGCCGGTTAGTTTGTATCAAGTGCTATCTCCTAGTAATAATCTTTTATAATTTTTAAAGTAATTTTATTTTTGAATAGAATATGGTGTTTTCTTTTTCCTTTATGAACACTGTCAAATTTAGCCCAAAGTAAGTTTAACTCCTTAACATAAAAGAAAATAGTTTTATTCTATGTATTTAACTGCATGAAAATAAAAATAGAAAAATACGTTTTCACACAATAACTGTTTTCGTATTATAGTTAAACTGAAAATATAATGGACGTATACATGATATGTTTCACATATACATCACAAGTGAAAAGGAGAGAAGTAAGAAAAGGATCACATGTTACTTCGAGTCTTTTGCATTGAAAAAGGTTTTCGTTTATGCATTCTTGTGTGTTGCAGCTACAAGAAGTTTTCTAGTAGAAGGAAAACAACATATTTAACTAAAAAGGATCTGGATTACGCTAATCTTCAGCTTCACAAAATTTTGGTAATTTTTTCATAATTAAAACCTTTGGTGGATTAATAAATAAGGAAGCATGTCGGGAATGAGTTTAGGACTACATTATCCGATGTGTCCTTTTATTAAGATAACTGTGAGACACGAGTGACATTGGCGACTATTTCTCGCAAGTCGAGCTTTGGTTTATTGTTGAAATCTTTATTTTATTGACAGCAATTTCTTACATGTAAAGCTTCAGTTGGTTGATGAGTAAACATCTGGATGAGATTTAGTTGCTTTTTCTAACAGGTACATGACTCAAGTTTGGAATTGCTTTTATTCTTGTTTAACCCCAGGTAAGCCTTGATCAAACAAGCCTAAGACGAAAAACTCTCCAACCACGACTTTTGGTCTTTCTTCCTTACATAGTATCTCTGGAGCTAAGTTATTAAATGTGACCTTTTTTCACATACGAAATTTGATGCGGATAAGGCTTATATTTTTAGTAGAGAAAACTACCACGTAACGGTTTCCTTATTGGCTCGATTTGTTTCTTAATGATATATAATATTAGAATTGACTTAAGTAAGGATGGTAATAAGAATAAGATATAAAGTATAAAAACGACAAAGAAAAAACGACAAAGAAAAAACGACAAGACAGAAAGAAAATAAAACTAACAGACGGTAATAAGAAAATGTACAAGTAAAACACAACACGTAGATTTGAAGAAATAAAAGGAAAAGATACTCATTTGTATTAACTAATACTAAAATGATGATTATTAGCTTTATAGCGAAAAGCAACAAGAAAGCAAAATTAAGCGAAAAAATTAAAGACAGAAAGAAAGAACATCATCAAAAATTGAATGTATGAAAGAGAGTGACTACACACACACACACGGATAAGGCGATAATAAGATAGACAGATAGATAGATAGATAGATAGATAGATAGATAGATAGATAGATAGATAGATACAATCAGGAAGATATATAAACGCAGAGGTATGTATACATGTATTATATATGTACGAATATGTGTACGTGTATGTAAATATTTACATCTATATATATATATAT
>NC_068986.1:48721690-48722303 GCF_001194135.2 Octopus bimaculoides
TACAGAGAGGAGTAATAAGAAATGAGAGAGAAAAAAATGAATATAAGTATATGAAAGAGAAAATACAGAAAAAAAAAACAACTCGAAGATAGAGTTAAGGAATGACAGGATGATGAAAGATAGATCATAGGAAGAAACTAAGGCAAAAAAAAAAAGATAAGTATTAAACATAGATAAAATAGAACAAAAATATATTAAGAAATATAACACGAATGAAGAAGAAAGAATAAGAAAAGAATGAATGTGATGTAGATAAATGTAATGTAAATACGAAGTGGAGGAGAATGAAGGGGCGGTGGGAGATGAACAAAAGGGACAGGTGTAGGAGGAATATAGTAGGAGGAAAAAATGAAGGTAAAAGTGAACAGAAGCAAAAAAAGGTGGGGAATATAGACAAACGAATAGGAAAAACAGCGTAGATTTGAAATTAACGAAGTGGTTATATATATACATGTGTGTGTAAGTGTATGTATGTATGTATGTATGTATGTCACACTACTAATTTACGGGATGCACACATACCAACAACGGTTGTGAAGATCAATGTGTGCTGTCATATGTGTGTGTGTGTGTGTGTGTGTGCGTTTATATATATATATATATATATATATAT
>NC_068986.1:48723256-48731431 GCF_001194135.2 Octopus bimaculoides
TATATATATATATATATATATATATTTTCTTTTATCCTTTTACTTGTTTCAGTCATTTGACTGCGGCCATCAATCCCAGGACTTATTTTTTGTAAGCCTAGTACTTTTTCTATCGGGTACTTTTGCCGAACCACTAGGATACGGGGACGTGAACACGCCAGCATCGGTTCTCAAGCGATGGTAATGGGGACAAACACAGACATAAATACAAACGTACATACATATATATGCGATGGCCTTCTTTCAGTTTCCGTCTACCAAATCCACTCACAACGTTCTGGTCGGCTCGAGGCTATAGTTGAAAACATGTGGCCAAGGTGCCATGCAATGGGACTCAACCCTGAACCATGTGGTTGAGAAGCAAGCTTCTTATATATATAAGCATGCTTCTTATATATATTTACCAGGTGGTGCTATTAAGTTAGACATGACCTGGGCCTATACTGGCCGAAACCTATCAAAGTTATATTATATATAGAGAGAGAGTGAGAGAGAGAGAGAGAGGGAGAGAGAGAGAGGGAGAGGGAGAGGTGGAGAGAAGGAGGGAGACAGGGATGGATAGATATATAGTTAAATATAGATACACACGCGTTCGTGAGATATATGTATATATTTGTATATTAATGTATGTACTATCGTGTGCGTGTGTAAGTATATATGCATATACAAAGAGAGAGACACAGAGAGAGAGAGAGAGAGAGAGAGAGAGAGAGGATAGTTAGTTAGATAGATAGATAGATAGATAGATAGATAGATAGATATATAGATAGATAGATAGAGGCAGAGAGACAGAGAGAGCGATAGGGTGAGAGGTAGAGACAGAGAGTCATCGAGAGAAAGACAGACAGTAGACAGACAGACAGAGAAGGAGGAGGGAAAGAGTGAGTGGGCAAGAGTTTAACGGGAGAGAAAGAGAGAGCGGAATGAAGAAAATGGAGAAAGCATGCAAGAAAGAAAGAGCTGACAGTGTCATTCAATACCCGACAGATGTCACTATACATGTGAGTTTATCAGATTTGTGAGAGAGGGCTTGTATGACGGTTTCTGATGTATATATTGTCCGTTTAGACAATACACATCAGACACTGATTCATTTAATATGTGAAAGGTGGTAGCATGCGTAGGGGTTATTGCGAAATGATAACTTGATCGTTCTTCCCTCCATTGCTGTCTGAATACGAAGTATTCTTCTAAGAGACGAATAAATACTACTGTTTTACATTCACGTCCATTATATTGATATTGTGAAACTATATGTGAGATTTTCACAAAATGTAATAGGTTAGTGTGCCGTGAGAATAAATAATAAAATAATGTATTTTAGCATTTGTAAGCTTGGTCTGGCTTGCCTTGTTTCTTGGACGAAGAGACAAACATGAAATTGTTTGAAAATACAATGTTAGTATTAGTTCGAATATGCCAGTCGCAGGTTCGAACTCGTAAACAAGTCATTCACTGTGTTTTGTCATGAAGAAAACTTTTTGCAGCAGACAGATGATGTAAATACCACTAAATCAGCTCGCAGTGCAACCAATTCAGACTGTGAGACGCAAGCATTTCGGAGTGATTATCTCTTCTTCAGTGAAAGACGCCGGACAGAGGCGTTCTTCGGCTTACGTAGAAAGAGCATAAAGACTTCGAGCAAACAGCGTTACTTTCTTGAAAATAGGATTCATTTGATAATTCTATTTTTTTTTTTTTTACGACGTTTTAGTTTTGAGACTGAGATCAACCTGGAACACCAAGTTGAAGTGTTTTACTTAAATGAATCGCCCCCAGTACTTAATTTTTTAAAGCTTGATACTTATTTTTATCGATCTTTTATGCCACACCACTAAGTTACGGGATGTAAACATACCAACAGCTGTTGTGAAGATCAATGTGTGCCGTCACATTGTGCGTCTTCCAGACCTTGTTTTTTGACTTCTTCGTATCCTTCCTCTTGATTTACTAACCCTTACTTACTTATCCCATAATCAAACTTTTATTCATTTTTTGTGCGTCCTCCCAATATAAACCAAAGACCAAGGTCTGGAAGACGCACAATATGACGATAGCGCATCTTTGATGCAAGTCTGATGATGCGTCTCTCTAATGTCTGAAACCGCAAACATTACTCTCTCTACTCTTACTCTTTTACTTGTTTCAGTCATTTGACTGCGGCCATGCTGGAGCACCGCCTTTAGTCGAGCAAATCGACCCCAGGTCTTATCTTTTTGAATGCCTAGTACTTATTCTATCGGTCTATTTTGCCGAACCGCTAAGTTACGGGGACAAAAACACACCAGCATCGGTTGTCAAGCGATGTTGGAGGGACACACACAGACACACAAACACACACACACACACACACATATATATATATATACGACGGGTTTCTTTCAGTTTCCGCCTACCAAATCCACTCACATGGCTTTGGTCGGCCCTAGGCTATAGTAGAAGACATTTGCCCAAGGTGCCATGCAGTAGGAATGAACCCGGAACCATGTGGTTGGTAAGCGAGCTACTTACCACACAGCCACTCCTGCGCCTGTAAATTTTCATTTCGAATTTTTGCGTAAACTGGCGTTGCGAATAGAGTTGGTACAGAAACAATTGTAATGAATCATTAAGAGTTTTGTTAAAGAATTTTCCTTGTCCTCTTATGATTTGGAGTGTTTACTTTTCTCCAAATCCACTTTAGGGTGTAATCTTCGTGAAAATTGGGTATATGTGTGTGTTCGTGTGTGTGCGTGTAATGAAGGAAAAAAAGCACAAAATAATTAAATAAATAAAGAAAACAAACTTGATGATTGCCTTGATAAGTTATAATGTAGGATTGAACTGCAATTATTCATTCAATTAGCAAACTGAAATTTGGTGTTCATTGAATACGAATAGCAGTCACTTATATGTTTATTTGTGACAGGGTTATTAGATTTTCTCTCTCACACTAAAGAACTGCCCGAATACTTGATTATTACTTTATTTACTGACCACTGGGAGATGAAAATGAAGTGCGCACCTGAATCCAGTAGGATTTGAAATCAGAAGTAGAACAACTATCGAAATAATCTTAGTGCAGTGATCCAACGGTTCTGCTTGTGAATCTCCGATTGATATGTTTATGTCTGGTCTGTATGAAAAGAAGCATTCTTTTAGTGCCACTTGTTTATATGCGAGCGTGTGTGCGCACGTTAGTGTGTCTGTGTTTGGCGCTCTATTGCTAGCCAGGGCTTATAGCACAAGCTGATAATATGTAATCAATAACAATACTAGTTATTTTTCTCTATAGATTCTCCTATCATGCCTTATTTATTTAAGTTACATGTTTTCACGTAAATAATTATAACTTTGTTCTATGTTTCTAACATTAACATCATTGAATTCTCTCTCTAAAAGCATGTAGTTAAATCTTATAGGAGATGAAAATTAAAATAAGAATAAGACATCGTTTAAATGACAAAATATGTACCGTCTGTTGTAACTGTCAAATTAAGTATTAACGTGTATTTATTTCCAATAATGTAGATAAGTAGACCAGGTTGATCAATACCGGGCTGGTACTGAATAACAACAATGATTTACTCCGGTTTGCGAACGGAATTTTAATGCATATTAACGCGTGTGGGACCAGTTAATTGATAGATATTTAATATATTTTATTTTATTATTTTGATTTACATTTCTAAACTGTGTAACGAAATTTCTAGAAAAAAAAAGGCTTGAATATCATACATTCTTATGTATAACGAAACATATTTCAAATTATTTTTTTTTTTCTTTTTAATGAGCTGTATCGAAAATGTCAGTATATAATTCATGTATATGAACAAACGTTTTAGCACAAATTTCATTTAATATTATTTTATAATTAAACCATTTACTCTTCATTTCATTTTTTTGTTTTAGAAACAGACCAACTATCACTTTGCCCTTAGGTTCAAGTTCTCTCATATAGTTGTTTAGACCCAACTCAGCTCTGACACAGCAGACTTACGAACAAAAGCGTTTCAGTTATGACCATTACATCTCACTTTTTTCAGACAGTATTATCCAGGACTATAGTCTCTTTAATATTCATTAGTGTAGAGTATGACATGACAGAGGTTCGATTTTCTCATACCATATTCATCAAGAAACTCCAACCACCGTCCAGAAACTTCCGATCCCACAAGGAAAGATCTGTGTGGTAACTAGATATGTTAGAAATAGCAACCAAATTTCCTTCCGATTTTATTCTAACCGTCTTAAAATGGACGCGCGAGATATGCGCCTCAGTTCCCTGCACATAAAGGTAAAACTGTATGGTCACCTCTGCAACTACTTTGAAAATAAGCTTCGTCAAAGGTCCATATAATTATGCTCGATCTAAGGCCAAAAATCATCAATAGTAACAAAAATAACAAGCCTGACATTTCTTTATTGACACGCTTACATTTCAATAGAATATCTTTCTATTCTTATTGGCTATGATAGGATTATAGCAACTAGGTTCTTATTGCTACATTAAGATATTACTGTCATACTTACACTTTTGAAAACTCGGTTATTTGAACCTTTTCGCAATCTAAAGTATCTTATTAAAATGACTCTAATATAGTTGACAAGGAGATGAAGCTGTTCTGTTTGAACCTGTTACTGTTGAAGGGTTTCTGCAGTTATAGATTGCCTGATCTTCGTCTTGTTACGAATAGAGGAATTAAAATCAGCCGATAGGCGACGTCAGTCAACAAGAGGCACCACTAACGATCAGTATAAACATATCAGACATATGAAAAGTGCCAAACACAGATAATATATAACATCTTGATGATCAAAACATTGTGTGAGTTACTCAAGGACATTGGAAACCTTCTTATAAATTAGGATATGTTCGACTAATTTAATATATAAAAATATGAAGTCAAATTGGCAAATTGGCAAATATACGCCACAAACTAACAAGACAGGCATGCAGCTACGTTTAAAATACCATATCACAAACGGAAGGCCTACTTGCATGATGTACAAACATAAGCATGCAGCAGCACATATATTGATTTCGAAATATCTATCTATCTATCTATCTATCTATCTATCTATCTATCTATCTATCTATCTATCTATCTATCTAAGAATCGCGCATCTTTTGGCTGTCTTCACATCTATACTCCACCGGTGGTTGGAAATAAGGTAAAGGATAACTCGTCCGAGAAAATAACATTCTTCCACTGCTGTAGGGACCAAATCTGTAGGTTTTTACTCCACTCTAAACACTTTGCAACATTTGTTTTTGAAAGTAGTGGTTTTCTGATTGCAGCCTTCCCATGAATTGTGGCATTGTGCAGCTCCCGGTGAACAGTTTTTGTGGAAACTAGGTTCTCAAGGTGGTGATTAAGCTCTGCAGTAATTATGGGAGCTGTACTTTTGTGATCCTTTCTAACAATTCGCGTAAGAGTCAGACGGTCCCTATCTGAAAGTGTTGGCTTCCTTCCGGAGTTTTGTTTCGACAAGGAGGTTTTCCCCTCTTTCTCAAAGGATGTCATTACTTTCGAGACATAACTTCTTGATACATCAAACATTTCGGCTGTTTTCGTTACGCTAGCGCCTGCCATATGAGCAACAACAATTTGACCTCTTTGAAGTCCGATACATCTGTCATTTTTATGAATTTTAATTACCTTTTTCTGATATCTGAAAAGAAACAATAATTGCAGCAAAGCATATTAAGCAACACTGATAATAAACCAAAAAACATAAAAATAAACAAGCTTTGACGGTTTTATAGTTATTTCAAAATTATGATGCTATAATGCTAGGTGTTTCCATTCGTTTGTCCAACCCCTCTCTCTATATATATATAAGACAAGTAGTTGTGCTATATGTATAATTAATTTTTCTTCTGTTGTATACAGCCATAAGGCTTCGAGCTGTCATATATGCATAATTCTTCGTGTGTTAGATTTATATAATGTCTTGTTTGTTTCTGTCTTAGTATACATTCGCTAACTCTTTCCCAGTAGCTTAATAACAGCACTGGCGCCTTCAGGATTGAGTGGTCACTATCTTAATGGCGCGAAACCACTATGATATTTTTTTGTGTGTCATTGACTGACGAGGAAAACTTAGATCCGAATATTCAGTGTATCGTGTCTTTGTCTATATTCAACGTCTGTTAAGCTTTCGTCTAGTTTCCCGTTTACTCTGATTTCGTCTAACTTTTTCTCCTTTAGATTCAAGTTGAATATGGTACCGAAGTTTAGGCCCCAGAATTAAGTAAGGTATTATCTATACAATTTCAAAATAAGGTGATTAAAATCAAAATAAGCAACAAGGATATCCAAAGTTAACGCAGTACGATCGCTTCATGCGACTCCATTTGTTTAAGCAATGTGAACATTACATCAAATGTAAAATACAGAACAATCCTCAGCTGCACAAAGATATAGAAATTTACTGAAATTTCATTTCAAATTGAAATGAATTGAAATGAAATTTCAGTAAATTCCTACATCTTTGTGCAGCTGAGGATTGCTCTGCATTTTACATTTGATGTAATGTTCACACTGCTTAAATAAATGGAGTCGGATGAAACGATCGTACTGCATTAACTTTGGATATCCTTGTTGCTTAATTTGATATATATATATACATGTGTGTGTGTCTGTGCTTGTCCCCCATAATCGTTAAACAACCGATGTTGGTGTGTTTACGTCCTTCTAACTTAGCGGTTCGGCAAAAGACACCGATAGAGTAAGTACTAAGCTTACTAAGAATAAGTCCTACGGTCGACTTGTTCGACTAAAGGCGATGCTCCAGCATGGCCGCAGTCAAATGACTGAAACAAATAGAAGAACACACACACACACACACACACACACACACACACACACTAATGACGAGGTGCTAAAACGTCCCTGGTTTGAAGGTTGTCGCAAAAGACCTGATTGGAGGCTCAAACTTAAAAGTTCTGTATAGGGCTTAAAAAACTGTAGGACCGCTACAACGAGCGCTTGAATCTGAGAGGGGAATATGTTGAATAAAATCATATTCAACTGATCCTCCTGTATTTTCTTTTACCGAAAATCAAAATCTTTTCAGCACTCTCTCGTGCGTGTATGTGTGTATACATACATACATACATACATACATACATACATAATTAAGGGGTCAGCAACAGTTGCTTCACCACATACCGAAGTTCAGAAATAGCAGCTAAAGTGCTGAAACTCCAACAGATAGCACAATTTGAAACCATCTCCGAACCTGATGGTTTCAAATTGTGCCGATGAATGATGTCGCTCGGTCATACATGCACAATTGCTAGCATCGTCGAATTTGCAACTGGAATATCATACTGATGAGGTAATGAAGAGTTTTTCACTTCTAAACCAGAAACGTGTATATGATTAAATACGACTAGTTTGGTTCGTTATTCTTTTCTTCTTGTTTTGCCTTTGTGAGTTACAAGTAATGCTTGCTATCTGTTGGAGTTTCAGCACTTTAGCTGCTATTTCTGAACTTCGGTATGTGGTGAAGCAACTGTTGCTGATCCCTTAATTATGTTTATAAATGTATAAGAACTTTTAAATAAGTTCTTCACCGATAATGGTGTTTTCATACCGAAGGGCTTGGTAAAAATTATTAATTATTAATTTATTAATAAATTAATAAATTGATAATCCTTTACCCTTTTAATTGTACATACATACATACACACACACACACATATATATATATATATATATATATGTATTTGTGTATGTATGTATGTATGTATGTATATGTATGTGAGTGAGTGTATGTGTGTTCTCGATTTATGAATAAATATATAGAATACCTGTAACGCGAGATTCGTTTCCGTCTGATTTTTGTACAGGTGTGTGGGTTTTGATTCTGTTTTTTCATTGATGTTGTGTGAATGTATGTATCTGTGTATGTACGCGTGCTTATGTGTATGTGTGTGTGTGTGTGTGTGTGTGTGTGTGTGTGTATGTGTGTGTGTATGTGTGGATGAAGAGATATCCTGTCACGGTGTCGCTCTCACCGCCAGACAGAACTGACACTCACGCGTACACACATGCCATTACACATATATATACATACGCAAACACGCACACACACACACACACACACATCCACACACACATACACACATACGCACGCACTATTATATTCATAGAATACACCGACCTGCCTACCGATGAAAGACTT
>NC_068986.1:48731529-48732339 GCF_001194135.2 Octopus bimaculoides
CTCTCTCTCTCTCTCTCTCTCTCTCTCTCTCTCTCTCTCTCTCTCTCTCTCTCTCTCATCTGTTTCTTATCACCAGTAATGCCTACCACCCCACCGAAATCAACCTTACACATCCTTGTCTTATAAAAAAAAAACGGGTGGTATTGTCTGCTAATTTTTCTCAGTTATCTTTCAAATCTCTTGACATGTCCGCTGTCACTCAGTGACGTAGAGCTGTCCGTGAGTCGTGTGTGTATTTGTGCGTTAGTGTATGTATATGCACAAAGTATATGCACAAACGCATATGTGTATAGATCTGTCTATATTTGACGCCTACGTCAACACACATACGCACTTACACACACACCATAAATATATGTATGTGTTTAAATGTACATATGTCTATGCGTATTAAAGACATATCCCTATGTGTATGCATGTACACATATACTGTTCTATACATATGTCTATATGCATGAGTGTATATATATGTATTTACACATATGTGTATATATGTTTGTGTATGCATGTTATCTACATATTAGCCGAGATAACTGAGTGAATGAAAGGTAGTATAACAAATACTAAATGTATATAAGTATATGAATACACACACACACACACACAGACACACACATATATATATATGTGTGTGTGTCCGTATATGTGTGTATGCCAGTATTAAACATGTGTTCATGTATGCACACGCACGAATATATTTATACACACACACACACACACACACACATGTATAGATATCTTTTTATTATAGCCACACAGGGCTAAATACAGAAAATGGACAAATTACAAAGTAGAGCTTTTCTTGGTGGG
>NC_068986.1:48735402-48737066 GCF_001194135.2 Octopus bimaculoides
CTTAATTAGTTCGCTAATCCGGTTCCTGTAAACCTGCCGCGCTAAGAGCGAAGCGTTCAGTTTCCAGTAACCGGGACCCTGCCTATGTGTCTTATCTAAGTCGAGCGTACACGTCACAAACTTGTGATCTGTGTAGCTGACTATTTTAAATTGTGGACACACATGTATAGATAGATAGAAAGATAGATAGATAGATAGATAGATAGATAGATAGATAGATAGATAGATAGATAGATAGACAGACAGACAGATAGATAGATAGATAGATAGATAGATAGATAGATAGATAGATAGATAGATAGATAGATAGATAGATTGACAGACAGATAGATAGATAGATAGATAGATAGATAGATAGATAGATAGATAGATAGATAGATTGATTGATTGATTGATTGATTGACGGATTGATTGATTGATTCATTCATTCATTAATAGATAGATAGATAGATATATTGATTGATTGACTGATAGTTAGGTTGATGGATAGACTGATTGATAGATATAAAGAAAGATGTCTTTGTGTGGGTGTGCATGTGTGTATGAATGCAAACACAAACACACGCTTATATGTATAAATGCATCTGAAACAACTGTAGTAAATCTTTAACCCATTTGTATTTTTATCATACAACCCCAGAGCATTCTACAAGTTTGCCAAAGAAACAGCTTAAGTGCACTGCAGGATAGGGCCACTTCTTGAAAAAGATGGTGCACTCACAGGAAATCCAAGGAGGATAAGTGAAATACTAAATGAGCAATTCAAAAGTGTTTCCACTCCACCCCTAGGGCACTTTCAAGTCAGCAATCCAACTGACGTTTTTAACACTGCAGATATAAAAACAGAGGTAATGATGATCGACTACATCAATATAAAGGAAGACGATGTAATAAGGGCTATAGATGAAATGAACCCAAACTCAGCTACTGGCCCTGATAGATTCCCAGCAAGTCCTAGCAAGACCACTGAAGTCCCTCTTTCAGAGCTTCCTTGCATCTGGCAAACTCCCAAGGAAACTGAAGGAGGGTAAAATATGCTCTATTCATAAAGGAGGTAGCAGAGCGGAGGCCAAGAACTATAGACCTATCTCACTGACCTCGCACATCAGCAAGGTCATGGAACGAACATTCAGAAGAAAACTAATCGCCTTCCTTGAAGAAAATGACTTGCTGCCTGACACCCAACATGGTTTCCGACCAGGAAGAAGCTGCCTGACTCAGCTCTTATAACACTATGAATGGGTGCTGAAACAGCTACTTAACCACTCAAATGTTGAAGTGATATATCTCGACTTTGCAAAGGCCTTTGATAAAGTCGATCATGGAATATGTCACAAACTGCGTGATCTCGGCATAGTTGGAAAATTGAGAGAATGGCTTTATGACTTCCTGAAGGATAGAAATCAAGTGGTAGTAGCCAATGGGGCCACCTCCAATGACACGCAAATAGTGAGCGGTGTTCTGCAAGGCACTGTTTTGGGACCGCTACTGTTCATAAAGGCCCTCTCAGACATGCCCTAAGCCAAACAGTGAGCCACGATCACAAGTCATGCATGTGATACAAAAGTCTCACAGGTAATACAGAACCCTGAAGACACTATGCACCTGCAATGTGAGCTGGATGAAATATACAAGTGGGCTGAAAAGAATAACATGCAGTTTAA
>NC_068986.1:48737076-48738001 GCF_001194135.2 Octopus bimaculoides
GATGAAATATACAAGTGGGCTGAAAAGAATAACATGCAGTTTAATGCTGAAAAGTTTCAAGCTTTGTGCTATCAGCATGCAAAACTAAATGCAGTACCCATTAAATACATTGGACCTGGATGGACTGCAATCCCAGATGCACAGTCAGTGCGAGACCTGGGCATTTACATGAGTAATGATGCATCCTTTCATGTGCATGTTGCTAAATTGTCAATGAAATGCAGGCGACTTACCGGATGGATCAGGAAACCATGATGGTCCTCTGGAGAACACTTGTCCTAAGCCACTTTGACTATTGCTCTCAGCTATGTTTACCAACCAGTGTCGAATTAATCTCAGAACTTGAGGCAATCCAACGTAGCTACACAAAGATAGCCTCTATGCAGCATATAAGCTATTGGGAAAGACTCAAGAGATTAAGACTTTATTTCTTAGAGCGTAGACGAGAAAGATATGCCATAATATACATCTGGAAGATCCTCGAAGGACTTGTCCCAAACTTTGCCATCGAAAGTTACACAAATAAAAGAACTGGACGCTATTGCATAGTGCCAAGGATTCCAAATTTGCCAGCAAGATGTAGGACAAGATACTGCAATAGCCTGGGCTTCAGAGGTCCACAGCTCTTCAATATCCTCCCGAAAGACCTGAGAGACCTGCATGAGGTCGATGTAGGTGTCTTCAAAATAAAGCTGGACCTCTTCCTGTCAAGTGTCTCAGTTGAACTAACTTCGGGGCAGGAGGTGCAGATGAGGGCAGCTGCATCAAACTCTCTCATGCACCAAATGCCAATTCCGGAAGTAAAATTATGTAGCAACATCAAATGGCAGTGCCCCAGCACTGAGCTGAAACTAGATAAAATAAAATGAAAAAGAAGACATACATATATACATACATACATACATACATACTTACATACATATAT
>NC_068986.1:48738011-48739684 GCF_001194135.2 Octopus bimaculoides
ATATATGTATGTATGTATATATTCTACCACCATCATCGCCACCATCATTAGCATCACCACGAACTCTACCACCACCCATCACCACCATTAAGTTGTTATGGTAGTAGCAACAATAGTTAACTGCCCATCCTATCATGTTTAAATATTCAGGCTGTCAGAGATATTATTATTGTACATAGAAACAGAAGCTATCCGTTCTGCTTACATCACACATCAAATAGTAACAACAAGTACAGCGACAACTAAAGAACTGCAAAAATCAACAAAACAACGATACCATTATCAGCACATCAACGAGGATAATAGTAGTAGATATAACAGCCACACATAGAGAAGTGAGGAATAAGAAATAATAAAAAAGCAACAAGAAATAAAAGAAAGTGGAGAGCACATAGACAAACAAAAAGAAAAACACAAAAGATTTGGGTCTTTTTTTTTTGTTGATAAAATACAATGGGGATTGTATATGCGGCGATTTGGTGGAGATGGGTATCTGAAACGATGGGGGAGAATAGAAAACAAATAAGGAGAATGGGAAAGAGAAAAGGAAATGCATTACATGAAATGAAAGAGAGTAATGAGTTTTGTGTCAGAAAGAAATGGATTGTAAAAGGTGAGCTTGTGACGAATGAGACTGACATATTTCACAGGTATCTGAACACAGCCTCTAATGATATGTGTATGTGCGCCTCTGTGTGTGTGTGTATGTGTGTGTGTGTGTTTATGTGCGTGTGTTGATGTGTTTGTGCATGTTGTGGCTTCGCATGTATGTGCTTGTATCTGCGCGTGCTTGTGCAATTGTGTATATGAGTGTGTACAGTTAAACGTCTAAACATACTGGAAATAATATAAATGTAGATATTAAAGCAAATATATATACTAAATTCCACACTCTAACATATATGTATGTGTGTGTGTGTGCGTATGTGTGTAGATATGCTATACATATTATAGATAAACATATTCTTATTCGTAAATATCATTACATTATACATATGTATGCATGTGTGTGAATGTGTGTTTGAGTGTGTGTATATATGTATATATGTATGTATATATCTATATGTATGTATGTATGTGTGTGTGTCATCGTCATTACATATAATTCCACAGTTAACAATTGTTTCAATAACGTACGGATGACAAATCATATAATATGATTGAAGACATTGAAGAGAGCAATGATATAATATCGGCTATATACTATTGATTACATAATGAGAGACCCATATTCATCTAACCATCACCCCCGTGAACAAATAAATAGCCTATATAAACTAATATAAACTATATATACAATATATATATTGAAGACTAGCTGTTTCAAATGAAAATGTAACAGTTAATGAATGTTTAGAGCTCCCTGTAACTCATTTTATTCTTTTATTTGCTTCAGTCATTTGACTGCGGCCTTGCTGGAGCAGCACCGCTTTTAGTCGAACAAAACGACCCCAGAGCTTATTATTTGTAAACCTAGTAACTAGTACTTATTCTATCGGTGTTTTTGCTGAACTGCTAGCTTACGGGGACGTAAACACACTAACATCGGTTGTCAAACGATGGTGGGGAAACAAACACGCACACAAAGATATAGGTATGTATGTATGTATGTATATATGTATATATATATATATATATATATGTATATATATATATGTATATATGTATATATA
>NC_068986.1:48739847-48742183 GCF_001194135.2 Octopus bimaculoides
ATATATACGACAGGCGTCTCTCAGTTTCCGTCTAACCAATCCATTCACAAGGCTTTGATCATCCTGAGGTTATAATAGAAGACACTTGCACAGCTTCTAACGCTGGAGATGTACTACAGTGTCTGCTGTTCACTACCAGTGAACTAAGGTAACATCTCTTATTTTTCGAGCACCTTCCGGAGTATTTGAGCGGTTCCAAGCAGTGCTGTTTTCTGTAAGTGCTCCACCCTTGTTGCAGCTCCTATTTGTTGTATGTGCTTCTTGAGATTTTCGTTCACTGTTCCCGGGGCTCCGACAATTATTGGTACTACTACTATTATGTCATCGACCACAACTACTTAACTTCTCAAGCTAACCTGTCATATCTCTCGACTTCTCTTTCTTCCTTATCGCACCCTTTGTTGTCTGCTTGGCACGCTATATTAATTTTCCCGCATAGTTTGTTTTCTTTCTCAATTAAGGCTATTCTCTATCTCATGGTCGCACTGAATCATAAAATCCCATAGGATCTTTGCATTTCTATTTTCGACAATGCCCGCAGGTTTGTGGTCGTACCAATTTTTTGCTCTGTCAAGTCCATACTTGTTGCAAAGTATCCAATAGACAAGCCTGGCTATATTTTCGTGACGGCTCTTATATTACTTCTGGGTTAGTGGCGTACATTGGCTGGTAATATGCCATACGGTTTCACCATTTTATCCACAGATTCTGCACTTATCACTTTCTGATGTGTTGTCTATTTTGTATTTTATGTAGTTTGCTCTTAGTGTTTGCTCTTAGGCAGCACAGATTAGCGCCTCCGTTTCCGGTTTTAAATCCCTTTTAGTCATCCACAGCCTTCTTTTTGTCTCTCTCTGACTTATCTTCAACATCCCGATGAAATTGACCATGCATTCTTTTCTTTACCCACCTATTTTCAGTTTCATTCGTTTTCAATTTCTTGCATAGTGCTTTATCCTTGCAATCTTTCATCCTACACAAGCCTTACCTTCCCATTTCTAATATAAGCGGTTCTGTGTTATTTTTTACATAGCATGCTATGTTGTTTTCTTCTGCTCTAATGCTGTGTTCGCATCCAATAAGTCCTTTTCCTCCTCTTTTTCTTGGTACATACAGTCTGTCTGTGTCGCTTTTTGGGTAGAGTGACCCATATCTAGTTAGCAACTTCCTTGTCTTTCTGTCTAAGCTGTTTAGTTCGTCTACTGTCCATGCGATTACCGCTGATCCATATCTAAGGAATGAAACCACCCAGGTGTTGATAGCTTCGATCTTATACCGTCCGTTTAAGTTTTGACTTAAGGATCAGTCTCAGTCTGCGTAAGTACTCCACCTTAAATTTCTCTGTCATTTCTGTCTTTTATTATTATTATTATTATCATTATTATTATTATTATTATTATTATTATTATTATTATTATTATTATTATTATTATTATTATGTTATTATTGAGAGAGCAGCACATGCCATCAAAGTGACGCTGGAGTATAAACATACGAACTCCAGTATACACATCATGACTACCTGTTTGATACGTTTACAACAGGTATATATATATACCACCACATTAGCAAAAGCGGATGTATTGCTTTCAGTCATGTTTGTTTGTTTGATTGTCCGTGGACAAGATATCTCAAGAACCGCAGGCTGGATTCAGATGAAACTTTCAGGGATGTTTGGCCTCGTGTCTGGCAAGAACTGATTAGATTTTGAGATCGATCTGGTACCAGACAAGGATTATGGATTATTCTTCCTGTTGTTTTTACCTAATTTTTGAGGGAGATCGGGTTCATTCTTAGTATTCTCGTTTGTGAGAGAGTCGAGTTTATTTCAAATATTCTTATTTTAAAAATCATCTCTGAATAATCGTTGACAGCACGTTGGTGTTGCCTTGGCGAAGGTTTGCGCTCTCTGAGTGCTCTTGTTATCATCATCATCATCATCATCATCATCATCATCATCATCATCATCATCATCATCATCATCATAATCCTCCTCCTCCTTCTTCTTCTTCTTCTTCTTCTTCTTCTTCTTCTTCTTATAATTATTATTATTATAATTATTATTATTATTATTATTATTATTATTAGTAGTAGTAGTAGTAGTAGTAGTAGTAGTAGTAGTAGTAGTAGTAGTAGTATCCTCATCATACATGCATACATACATACATACGTACATACATACATACAAATATACATAGATACATATGTACCTACGAACTTAGGCGCAGACATAAATGCGTGGTAAGAAGTTTGCTTCTCAACCACGTGGCCTCGGGTTCACTCCCACTGCGTGAAATCCTGGGCAAGTCTCATATATATATATATATATATATATA
>NC_068986.1:48743612-48748887 GCF_001194135.2 Octopus bimaculoides
ACTTTTGTGGTATGTAGTATTTTTGCTGCTATTTCTAGCGAGTAGATGTCCTATTATAGGCGTCTCTGCATTTCTAATGAATAATACATAGTCTATTGACTGTTTTTACTCTCGCTAGGCCACTGGTGGTAAATAAAATTTCTAAAATTTTCTTTGCCACCCTATAATTTATTAATAATTATATATATATGTATGTATATATATATAATGTACACACATATATACATTATGCATGTAAACGTGTGTGTTTTTACATGTTAATATGTATGTATGTAAGCATACGTGTGTGTATGTAGTTGTGCGTGTGCGCATGTATGTGTGAGTGTGTGTTTGTGAATGCGGGTGTATGTGAGAGTGTGTGTGCGCACGCATGTGCATGTGTGTGTGCGTGTGTGCGTGTGCTTGTCTGTATGTCAATCCTTATATTCAACTTAACGTGGATGTTGTAAGATTGGTAGCAACTTACTTCCTATACTCTTGTAAACTGCCGTAGGCTTGATTTCAGTTGTTTTCCATAGGTCCTTGACTCGCGACAGCTGGCTCTGGTTTCTTATTGTGATATTATTAGATTGCAGTAAACCTGAATGGAACTGGCCTGCATTTATTTATATAATCAGAAAAAACGATCGTATAGAACAACATATCTGGATTGAAAACAAAAGGATAAATATATAGTTCATACGTTAACTGTGCACAACAGCTGTTTCATTAGGATAAACATGATTAATTCCATAATTACGTAATTATGATATGCAATTAAAATTTTTGTTTATTTAAACAATCAGGTATATTATGTGTTGTGATAATCAGATAATTTTTACTATAGTAAAAAAATTTCCTTTTCTTAGTGGTATTATGAAGGAAATTATTACTGCCAATACTACTTTAGTGACAAAAGTCAGTCAAATTTCAGACAAAATTAATTGTAATATTTCATGGCATTCCATAAGTTCTCATTTTTTGTTCTAGTGAATTCGAAATTTTTACCCGTCACTGCATGTTTGAT
This sequence comes from Octopus bimaculoides, assembly GCF_001194135.2. NCBI lineage: Eukaryota > Metazoa > Mollusca > Cephalopoda > Octopoda > Octopodidae > Octopus > Octopus bimaculoides. The sequence continues at coordinate 48,744,619 of NC_068986.1, forward strand.
GAAATTATTATCACACGTGGACTACAAACCTAGTGCTCTGTATCAATCATATATTGATGAAAACTCCACGCTTTTTATGAATATTTCATCTGAGTGTATATTCCTATTTTCCTTATTGCAAAGATCTGTTCTGAAAGAGATAAACCCATAATGATTCGATGACGTGAGCTTATATCGATTATCAGTTTAAGTAGATATATAGCATACTGATTACTAAGATTCTTGCTAAAGGCAAGAATATAATAACTTCTCATTATCTTCTTTGTCTAAAATAATATAAGGACATATAACTATAAATAAGGAAATATAACAACTCTATACCTGAGGTTATAAACCCCTCCTATAACAGAAACAGATATTGATGTTAAAAACCCATTAAGTTCTTCAAACTAGTCCGTTTGTAACAAGATAACTATTAGACAAAGACTAAAAGTATAACTAAAAGGAAAACAATGGCTGGGGGAAACTGAAGCCTTTCTTTAAAGCTAACCTCTTTAACATGTACTGATGTCAAAAGTCTGGCTCTTTTATAAAACAAGATATACAATTGGAGATCTATAAACAACAAAAGCTATTGTAATCCCCTTGTCATTTCACCATATGACTGTCAGCTGATGCAAGTTCAGACAGTTGACAGTATTATCCTGTTCTTTGATTGACCCGATATCTCATTGCATTGAATCAATAAAAGATCAGGAAATATTATCATATAAATGTGAATATGCAAGCATACAAGATCTGCTATTTATTGCAGTATTCCAATAATAATTTCAATCACGATTTTCAGACAATTGGTACAAAAACTGAATAATACCCTTCGATACTCAGTAAATCTTTCAGGAAACAGAACTATATTCGAATTCCAAATGTACACATCTGTCGTGGGACTAATCTCGCAACCGAACTACACACGCATATTTGTAATCATCTTTTCTTTAATATTTTATCTTTTACTCGTTTCAGTCATTTGATTGCGGCCATGCTGGGGCACCACCTTGAAGTATTTTTAGTCAATAAATTGACCTCAGGACTTATTGTTTTCGTTAAGCCTGTACTTATTCTATCGGTCTTTTCCCCGAACTGCTACGTTACGATAACGTAAACAGACCAATACCGGTTGTCAAGTGGCGGAGGACAAACACAGATACGAAAACATACACACACACACATATACACACACATACATATATACGACGGGCTTCTTTCAGTTTCTGTCAACCAAATCCACTCATAAGGCTTTGATTTGCCCGAGGCTATAGTAGAAGATAAAAGGTGCCACGCAGTGGGACTGAATCCGGAACTATGTGGTTGGGAGGGTGTTATTATTATTATTATTATTATTATTATTATTATTATTATTATTATTATTATTATTATTATTATTATTATTATCATCATCATCATCATCATCATCAACATTGAGTGAGAGATCAGTGCATCAAAGTCAGTGCATTGGGGTATATCATTATTATTATTATGAAGATAGTGCTTATAGCGGTGAGCCAGAAGAACTGTTAGTACGCCAGTCAAAATGCTTTGCGGCATTTCGCTTGTCTTAACGTTCTGAGTTCAAATTCCTCTGATTTTGGCTTTGCCTTTCATCCTTTCGGGGTCGATAAAATGAGTTCCAGTTGAAGACTAGGGTCGGTTACATCGATCTACCTCCCCCACCTAAATTTCTGGGGTTGTGCCAAAATTTGTAATCATTATTATTATTATTAGTATTATTATTGTTGTTGTTGTTGTTGTTGTTATTATTATTATTATTATTATCATTATTATTATTATTTACTTTGCTGAAGAGTCTTACAGCCTGTATTAAAGAATCCATCTTTTTTTCATTCTTACTAAAAAGCTTCAGATCATCCATGTAGAGCAAATAGTTAATTTTTCGTTTTCTATTTCCGAACTGATACCCTGCCTTTGCCTTTCTTAATCATTGTTGTTGTCGTCATTATCATCATCATCATCATCATCATCATCATCATCATCATCATCATCATCATCATCATCATCATCATAATCATCATCATCATCATCACCATCATCATCACCATCATCATCACCATCATCATCACCATCATCATCACCATCATCATCACCATCATCATCACCATCATCATCATTTTTAGGCTCTGATTGAGTCAATGTTTCAGCGTACGGCATTCCGGTTTGCAGAAGTTGATGATCTCTGAAATGCAAATAAGTTTGACGAAGATCAATATTTTCGATCAGTCCACATGCCAAAAAGATTACTACCTTCACTATATCACTAATGGTGAGCCAGGTCTCTAAAGAATCAACTAAAGCTATCCAAGCCTATCATCTTCAGAGACACCAAGATCGATGTTTTGCAAATAACTTGCACATGCAAGTGCTACCAGTCGAGAACTCCGCATACTGGAAGCCAGCAAGTATATGGGGTCATCAGGAGAATATGCGCACCGTTTCGGGGCCTATCTCTCGACGGCATCAATGCGCACCGACCCCCTCACTTGGTTATTAAATAAAGCTCAATATTTCTCTAACCATCGCTCATCGTCTCTATGGTTTGTATATCAGTCATGGTGGTATTTACTTTACGATGAGTTAGGCCTAACGATAACAACAGTCGTCTCACACTCTGTCCAACAAACACTCAACATCCGACTTCAATTGGAAAATGCTCCGTTTTCCAACTCTGCGTCTTCTCATTCCCCGAGGAGTTTTACAAAACGGTCAATCTTTCGAGCCCGAGCGACGTCCGTGTTATCTTTATGAGGAACCGTTAACTCGACTAGATTCACGAATTTTCACACCGCATTATAATGTCCGTTTTTTTTTCGAAACTGGTATAGGAAAGAGTCCCTGGCACCCTACAGTCACCTCCCAATAGCCGTTCCACTTTTCATCGCTCACAGGAAGTTTGTTGTTCTTTTTGAAACGAATCCGCTATCCTGAACGCACGAAGGTAATGAAATCTCTAGTTGGTACTTTCGACGGTTTTTTTTTCACTGTTATTGAGACGAATTTGGTTCTTTATGGCATTGAAGATAACCTTAAGGACCAGATTGTGTCTCCATGTATATCTGTTCAATGCTAGTGAACAGTTGCAAATAATATGTTTCAGTGTTCCAACCTGTACGCATTTGCATCTATAATTTTCTGAGACGTTCCATCTTATTAGATTTGCAGGTGATGCCAAACATCATAGGATGAACGAATCAGAAAACTTAGCCGAGATGTGGTCCACCTCCATATCTCAACCCAACTTATTTTCCTCTCAGCAACATGTTCCTCCCATCTCGTCATCTGTCCTTGTTGAATACATTGGATCAAATGAAGCCCTCTTCTCTCTGCTTCCATCGTTTTGACGTTGTTGCTAACAACAGATCTGCGTTCTCTCCGCATCATACTTACAAATGGTCTGAACTGATCTGCGCCAAAACCAAGTCCCTTCCGATGATTTCGCGTTGCACCCACCATATCTCAGTCTGTAAGAGAAGACAAAATGTCATCAGTCTATGCTTCTGCTTTCCACTTCCTGACTGTTTTTACATCTGGTGGATTACGCCTGATTTCCATGTCCTTCGACTCTCTCAGCTTCATCACCTTTCGTATCTTCCTCAGCTTATATATTTCGACTATTAACGCCAGTGGTAACTACAACGAGCCTCTTTTACAATAAAGAGGTGAACTGTTCAAAAATTCGAGGTAGGTCTAGCCACTTTCTAATGAATACATTACATTTTTGTTCAATGATTTGAACTTGTGACAATGCTACCTCGTATATTAAAAGTGGCCACGAAAGTCGCTGATACAAGCCGAACTGTAAAAACCAAATTTTATAGTTACCCTGTAACTTTGAGTTATCAATTGCTGATAATCCAACCTCGGCTTGTTTCCTAATTTCCATTTCACGACTCCTGTCTGACACTGTTCCAGTGTATACTCGCCTCAAGCTCTTGACGGGTTCTTCTTTAACTGTTGGAATGCTTTCTTCAGCTATTCGAAACTTAATTTCTTTCTGTACGCCCATAACAAATGTCAGTATACGTGACTTTTCTACTCTAAACCACATCCTTGACCCCCCTCACAAGCTTGTCTAGTCTCACGAGGACACTTTGCATGATTTGTTTATCTGTAGATAAAAGTGTCACGTCATCCAAGAATTTCCAAAATAAGATGCGCCTTCAATGATGCAACATCTGTTATGTGCGCACGTGTGTGTGTGTGTGTGTGTGTGTGTGTGTGTGTGTGTGTGTGTGTGTGTGTGTGTGTGTGTGTGTG
>NC_068986.1:48749036-48749799 GCF_001194135.2 Octopus bimaculoides
ATCCCACGTTCTTCGACAGAAAGGATTGAGCGTGTGAAAAAAATTGAAAGAGAGAACGAAAAACAAACGGAGCGAGTAAAAACTGTAGGGATTAACGGTTCAATATGATGTATAAACACACACACACACGAACTCCCCCCTCCCACATATATATTCATATACACTATACATACACATATGCGCACATTTACATATATATTCTGCTTCAATTGCATAATTGTAATCTTCAAAACCAAAAGCCTTTGTCTGAAGTTCCTGAAGTCAACCCGGGGTTTATTTTCACCAATTGGAATATCATGTATATGTTAAACTATCTGCCCTAAATTTCAGAATGAACATTATTTTATAGCTCTTTGTTAATTCTACCATTACTATTTTAGTCAGTAAATAATTCGAATCATAATATTGTTTTCAAACTGGTTTCATATCAGTCCTTTTGCGAGTATTTGTCTCTCCTCCCATCATTTACACACTTTAGCGTCACCAGTCTCAATTAAACCTTTCATTGACCAGTTGATAGCACCGTAGCTACTCCTACGCGACTCCTTGACATTCTAGAAGCAGCAACCAAGTTTCTTTTGAATCGAACCACCTCGTCATATAAAACGAAGAACGCATTGGTATGACTTATGGTCCTAGATTTATATAAAAAAAAGTGACTGTATTGTGCCACTGCTGCTGCTGCTGCTGCTGCTACTACTACTACTACTACTACTACTACTACTACTACTACTACTACTACCACCACCACTACTACCACCAC
>NC_068986.1:48750455-48751535 GCF_001194135.2 Octopus bimaculoides
GGACCAGCATGAGAAGTTCTAGCCTATGTTGTTTTTATTATTGTTTAACCCTACTGGAAAAGACCTATGATCAATTATGTCGTGCGTGTTTTTTTTTCTTTCAGGCGTGGGTATGTGGCGAGAAGCTTGCTTCCCAACCACATGATTCCGGGTTCAGTCCCACTGTATGACACCTTAGGCAAGTGTATTCTGCTTTAGGCTCGGGCCGAACAAAGCCTTGTGAGTGGATTTCGTAAGCGGAAACTGAAAGAATCCCGTCGTATATATATATATATATATATATATGAATATATATATATACGAGTTTGTGTGTGTGTGTATGCCTGCGTTTGTCCCCCCACCATCACTTGACAACCGATCTTAGTGTGTTTACGTCCTCGTAACCCAGCGGTTCGGCAAAAGTGGCCGATAGAATAAGTACTAGGGTTACAAAGAATAAGATCTGGGATCGATTTGTTCGACTAGAGGAGGTGCTCCAGCATGGCCGCAACCAAATAACTGAAACAAGTAAAAGAATAAAAGAAAAGTGTATATATTTTTACCGAGGTATTTATGTGTATATATTTTTACCGAGGTATTTATGTAAATCTTGTCATCAGTGTTTGTGTTTATCCACCGTTTAGATTCAATCAAGCTCGCCCGGTAACCAAAAGTGTTTCAGCAATCAACGTACATTGGGTCATACATATATCGTATCTAGGATTTCATTATCTATTACGTCCTTTCTACCAAGCTCTTTTGTAGTCCTTACGAATATGAATTTGTCGAAAGAGGCGAAGCCTTTGTTTGTTTCGTATTTTGTTGAGAGGCGTTTTAAATATGTGCTCTGTCTGAAATTCATGTTGCTGGATGAGCATGCTGAGAATTTTAGGAGACTATTTGTCAAAAACATTTCAGTATCAAAGTACTGAAGACCTCTCAGTAAGATCGCAGTTAGCCAGTACAAGTACTAATTCGACGGTATATGAACAGCTATTTACAATGTGGTTTCCTTACTAAATAGCACACACACACACACACACACACACACACACACACACACACACACACACACACACACACACACACACACACACACAC
>NC_068986.1:48752139-48754579 GCF_001194135.2 Octopus bimaculoides
ATATATATATATATATATATATATATATATATATACATACATGTATATGTGTATATATATGTACATAAATACATAAACGTAGACTTATACAACACCCAACAAGCTCTTTGTGTCCTTGACCTATATCTGTCAGACACTTGACGAAATGTTGATAAGTACCATGTCTGGATCATAACGAAGATTAACGATTTCTAAATGCAATAGATGGCGCCACTGTATTAACAGGGCCAGACTTGACACACAATCTTTCCACACTGGTACCCCTCATCCATCTTCCCTCCGTTTTATTTTTTAGTATATATTTATATAAATTTCATTCATTCTGACTCTCCTTCTTTCCGTCTTCTTTTTTCCTCCTTTTCTCTCTTTTATGTTTTTTCTTCTTTATTGGTTTCATTTGTTCTTTTTCGCCCTTCATTCCTTCATCGTTTTCGCTTGTTCTTTCATTCTTTCATTCATTCATTCATTTTTCTCTCTTTCTTTCTTTCTTTCTTTCTTTATTTATTTATTTCTCTTTCCTTCTTTTTATTGCTTGTGTTTTTTATACCAGTTACTCTTTCGATTGCTCTTTGTTACCTTTTGTCGTTTCTGTCTTACTTCCATTCTTTTATTTATTTATTTATTTTTGGCGTGGGGAAGGGCATTCTTATTTTCCTTCGCCTTACTTATTTCTTTCTGACACTCTTTCTCTTCAGAATTTCCTCCTGTCTTTCCTTTCTTTGCTTCTGTTTCTGTTTTCATTCATTCATGTTTTCTTTCTTTCTTTCTTTCTTTTTCATTCTTTCCTCCTTCCTGCCTTCAATTTCTCCCTAAACTTCTTCCAATTTTTGTTTCCCTTTGGACTTCATTCCCTTCTGTCCTTCTATCGGGCCTGCGTTTCCTTTTGTCATTTCTCATTTCTTTTCTCTTTCATTTTCTCTTTCTTATTTTCTTTAGTTTTCTTCCTAACCATCTTTTTTTTTTTTGTTTTTCTTTCTCTACATTTGTTTATCCTCCAATCTTTCTCTATTTCCTTCCACTTTTTATATTTTTAATTCCGTTCTACTTCATTATAGTGAACTCTAAAGATAAGATAAGACAATACGGCTGATGTGCGTACGCAGACGATCATACAAATTCCTGATATATTTGAAATTGAACATATATATACACAGTCACTCATACATAAACGTATAAACACACACAAGCATTTATGTGCATCTACCTCACCCAACTTCTCTATCCCACCGTTATTTACTAATTTCATGTCTCTTTTTTTTTACTTAAACACACGCACATGGATACATACGTACTTACATACATACAAATACGTATACATTATTTATATTGGTACTCAGATACGAAATATATGATACATTAGCAAATACATATGGCCATATGCACAGCTATATTTATAAACTGTCTGTCTGTCTATCTGTCTATATGTATATATATATGTTTGTGCGTGTATGTATGTATATATATATATATATTCACTGATAGATAGATATTATAGAAAGATAGAGAAATAGCAAGTGTTTCTATTATTGGTGCGTGTTAGTGTGTGTAGATAGATAGATAGATAGATAGATAGATAGATAGATAGATAGATAGATAGATAGATAGATAGATAGATAGATAGATAGATAGATAGATAGGGTAGGTAGGTAGGTAGGTAGGTAGGTACCAGATAAGGTAGGTACCAGATAAGGTAGGTACCAGATAAGGTAGGTAGGTAGGTAGATCTATCTGTCTATCTATCTACCTATCAATCTACCTACATATCTAACTACCTATCCATTTATCTATCTACCTATCTATCTATCTATCTATCTATCTATCTATCTATCTATCTATCTATCTATCTATCTACACACACACACGCATACAATATACATATTATCTAGCTGTATCTAATTATCTGTCTTTCTCCCTATATATATATATATGTATGTATGTATAAATACATATATATATGTGTGTGTGTATGCATGCTGTGTATGTATGCATGTATGTATTAATGTATGTATGTTTGTATGTATGTATGTATGCATGTATGTATGTATGTATGTATGTATGTATGTATGTACGTACGTATGTATGTATGTATGTATGTATGTATATATATCTGTATGCACACGTGTGTAAACAATTGACTGTAAAAAAAACAAATGGAGATAAGCGTGCACTTAATACTCTACTTGGAGTGTTATATCCACTGGAATCCGTCACCTCACAAATCGTTTTTCGAGTCTCTCTCATCATCTGAACGTCGGAAATATTGAAACTTGAAGTAGCGAATAGTAAAGATTCAGTTTCTAACAACTTATAACATGAGTATGCATGTAAGCTTGTACGTGTGTATGTGTGTGTGTGTGTGTGTATGTACGTATGTATATATGCGTGTATATATATATATGTGTGTATATGTATATATATATATATATATATATATATATAT
>NC_068986.1:48755437-48767234 GCF_001194135.2 Octopus bimaculoides
GTGGTGGTGGTGGTGGTGGTGGTGGTGGTGGTGATGTATGTTGATGACGATGATGATAATGGAAAACTGAACTAAAAAACGGTTGGTTTTTATGTCGCAGTTCCGCTCTCCCAGTGAATCTAAATGAAAGTTTAAATCGTCACCTTACCCACCCTTGTCTTTCTGTCTGTCTGTCTGTCTCCCTCTTTCTCTCAGACACAAACACAAACACAGCCAAAGACATACATGTGCATGCAGTCATACACCCAACGAAAATGGATTTCATATATACGCTTATACTGATTGTTCAAGATTGAAACTCCAGACAAAATGCAATATATTCATATGCATTCATATGCATAACATATATGTCAGTGTATAAGTTGACTTGATTCTCATGACACTTTCATACTGCTTTCCATTTAAAATCTAAGAAATACTCGCTGTATATTGTGACCCATCAATATTACACTGACGTAAGGTTTTGATTGAATATAATGATGCTTATTTACAAGGCGCTTCGCATGTCTTCCTAACATGTTTTCTTATATAACATGGACTGGAACAAACATTTTTACCCTACAGTTATATAAAATTTACCTGTATTATACAGTAGTTGCTTTACTTGTTTTAGTCATTTGATTGAGGCCATTCTCGAGCACTGTTCAGAGGGATTTTAGCTGAACAAATCGACCGCAGGACGTTTCTTAAGCCTAGTACTTATTCTATCGGCGTCCTTTGTCGAAATGCTAAAATGCAGGGGCGTAAAGACACCGACAGCGGTTGTCAAGCAGTGGTAGAGTGACAAACACATACATACGTACATACATACATACATACGTACATACATACATACATACATGCATACATACTTACATACACATACACATAATACATACATACATACATACATACACACACACATAATACATACATACATACATACATGCGTACATGCATGCGTGCGTGCGTGTGTGTGTGTGTGTGTGTGTGTGTGTGTGTGTGTGTGTGTGTGTGTGTGTGTGTGTGTGTGTGTGTGTGTGTGTGTGTGTGTGTGTGTGTGTGTGTGTGTGTGTGTGTGTGTGTGTGTGTGTGTGTGTGACGTGCTTCTTTCAGTTACCGTTTACCAAATCCGTTCACAAGACTTTGGTCGACCCGAAGCTTAGTAGAAAGCACTTGCTCAAATTACCACACAGTGGGTTAGAACCCGGAATTATATGTTTGGGAACGAAGCTTCTTACCACACAGTCATAAAAAATGAATAAAGCTCCCTTTTGCGCCATAGGCGCCTAAGGCCGTTTTCCCCTTAGTCTGTGCCATATGTTCTCCCACGGAAGTGGACGACGGTCCATCAAAGATTACTCAGTTATTCCAGCTGAGTGGACTGGGGCGACCTGAATTGAAATGTTTTGCTGAAGAATACAACACATCGACCGGGCCAGGAATCGAAACCACAATCTTACAACCATAAATTCAACTTCATACCTACTATGCCACACGCCTCCGCATACACCAAAAATCTTAATGGTGTTGGAGTTCGGCACTAAATTAACTAAGAGCTTACTACTGCTAGAGTTATTTTATGACAACCCTAACGACCAGTGAAATGATGCTTTCAAGCATACTACAATGCAATACTGTTTTGATGCTTCAAAATTGAAATTAATTCATTTCGAATTACCCTCTACAGGACCCAGCCCTTGCTGAGATGCAGTGACTTGTGTGCGTCAATGATTTTGAAAGTCATGCAAGCGGAGCGCAAGCTATTGACAGGGTCTCCTATGCTGGACAATTTAAAGACTAGAGGCCAGACTAAACATGGACCACCTCTTGCAAGCGATAAAAATTCGTTTTCGTAAGGCCGGCACCTTTACCTAGAAAAAAAGCAAATTAATTGATGTACTGATGATAGTTCGAAACCAATAGTACTTGGTGGAAGAGAAAAGACGGCTTGGAGTCGAGAACAGTGGAGAAAAGTCGTTGATGGCTTATAATCCTTAAGGAGCGAAGGGCTTAAGTAATTTCAAATAATGGTAAAACTCTATTAATTACATACAATAATAAACTTCAGAAGAGGTGAGCTGGTGGAGTTTAAATAGTGACGTCACTCAAACTTCGGTTAATTTGCTGCAACTAACATGGTGCCAAGTTTAATTTTATCGTCTACTTCAATGATTTTCACTGATTTACTTATGGTATTTATAATATAATATATCAACATGTTATAAAATACAGTATAAATTATATTCCAGGCTTTTTCTTTAACTTGCTTCACATATGCATCCTTAAGACTCTATTTAGCTTGCTTGCAATGGTCGTAGGTCTTGTCTGTCTTACACCATGGCAATTCATTTGATTGCATCAATAGCTCTGTGGGCGCTAAAGGTGACATGTTTACTGAATACATTTTATTACAGAAACATTTAATGTACTAATTTACATCATTTTAAATATATTAAAGCAAATTAAACCACAAAGGTTTAAATTTTATAAGCATTTAAATTTTCATTACAGTTTCGGGATTTGGTGTGTGCTATCACTTTCAGCTTCAAACTAGCATCATATTTCTTTCATTTATCACTTAGAGATAATATGACGGGGTTTCAAGGTAGCTGAAAATTTACGTTTCAACCAGAGAATGCTGCTGATTATTAAAGAATGGCAACTTGACTTTCTCGAGAAATCCTGTTTTCAAATGCTTAAAAGTTTCTGGCAGTTGCAAGGTTTTATTTCAATTGCCTGTACTAACACAAACTGGCCAATCTCGATTTCCGTATGTAAACACATTACACTACTACTACTACTACTACTACTACTACTACTACTACTACTACTACTACTGCTGCTGCTGCTGCTGCTACTGCTGCCGCTACTACTACTATTACTACTACTACTAATACATCTACTGCTGCTTCTATCAATACGAAAAACTGCAAAATCAAGGCCCACAAACTGTGTTCGGTTGTTTTGTTGTTGGTAATGTGATGGCTCTTGATGTGGTATTTTTCTGCTACTTTTGCTGCTATTGTTTTCATTTTGTTGTTGTTGTTGTTGCTATAAATGCTGCTTCCGGTTTTGCAGCTGGTGATGTAATCACTGCTGTTGCATTTTCATGCTGTTGTTATAATTGCAGCTGTTTTTGATATGCTTCCTGCTATTCTTGGTGGTTGTGAAACTGTAAAGGCCTTCTTTTAGCTGTATTTTCTCTTGTTACTGGGGAAGTGAGCCTTGCAGTGATTAGTTTTTTCCACATTTGTAGCATCGAGGTCTTCTATTTTCCATTACTATCCGCAGTCACTGCATTCCTGGGATTTCTGTTAGGTCTGGGATTTAGTCTAACGTCTTTGAATTCAACTAATTCAAAACCTCCAACACCATCCCAGCCCTATTTTATTTACGAAATACTTTTATTTCTACCAGCATGATAGATTATTTCCAAACCCTACATCGCACCACCAACCAAAAGCCTAGTTATAGTAGTATGGTGGAAATTTTCACCCGGATTATTCTCTGCCCCAAGGAGAAATAGTTATTTATGTCAGTTGCTTCTGAGCTAGGATTTTTGACCGAACAATAACTTGTATGTACTTGAACCCATGGAAATATCTCACAAAATTATTGTTAAACCATATATTTTTCAGAGTTCAGGTCTGAATGTATATACTCTAATTTGTGTCTTTTCGTAGATAAATATCTATGCAGAATTGTTTTTCTTTCAATTTCATAAAAGAGGTGCTTCGTTATATTAAGCAAAACATTTTGCTGTTCTAATCTCCTGATATATTTCTTCTAATTGTCTTCTAATTGACCGTGCTTTTTCTCCAGTGAGTCAACGTCGAAAACGTTGACAATCATAGTAAAAATAAATAGTTTTGCTGAGTTTTCACTGCTACTTTAAAGTTTTAGAACCAGCCTTCTCCACTGCTGCTATCGCTGTTGTTTTTACCATAATTGTTGCTGCTGCAGCTGCCGTTGTTGTTATGTATCTTAATGTTGCCTGCAGATACAGAAGCAATGTTTTAAACTTTGAAATTCTAACGATGAAAATACCTCCTCCCCTTCCATGAATATAATGTCTTTCCATCTATTGCTACTGAGGATGCTGTTGTGGATTTTGCTACTGTTGTTCCTGCTATAGTTGTTGCTGTTTGGACTTCGGGCTTTCCGTCCTTGACAATCGTCTTCCTCCCTTTCGATGTGAAACACCTGTCATTGTGTATCATCTCTCCCGTCGGTTTCCTAACTGTGTAAGCTGACGCCATGACCGTAAAAGGATTGTTTCTGGAAACAACATTTGAAAAATTTTATAACAAATTTCAGCGGCTACAGAACAAGAAACAAAAATGACAACCAACCGAATGTGCCTTGGTTAGCTTAAATAAATTTCATTTCGCAAAATTACTGCAATCGTCTTTTGAACGTATGCAAAGAAAATCTTACGAGCAACCTTAAACAATGAGTTGCTGGCACCAGCCGCAGCGGCAGCAGCAGTAGTAGCAGCAGCACTACCACCACCACCATCCCTACCTCCACAACCACCACCAGTACAACCCCACACAACAACCACCACCACCACAAGCTACCACACAACAACAACCAACACCACCACATCCCCGCACACAATCACCACTACTACCACAACCACCACCACTACAACCTCCATACAACCACCACCATCACCACCACAACAACAACAACCATAATGTTGTGTTAATCAACGAGCGCTCACTTTAACTGCTGACGTCAAAGTAGTCATTTTGGCACGAAAGAAGAAAGATTGTTAGTCATATCTATTCTAAGTGGAGAACGTTATAGTGATATCATGAAACCCTTGAAACCTGTCAAGAACGATTCTAAAAATGATTGAATGAAGGATTTCTTTTTACCTTCGCTCTTTTAATATTTTTTATTTCTTTGCTTTTCATTTTGTGAACTGTTTCTTTGTAGTTGTGCTGATGCTGTTGTAGCGGTTGCTTTGTAATATTAAAGTAGCATGAAAATATATAAACTTCACTGCAAATGCTGCTCGTCTTATAAGGGAGAGCTTGACAGTCATATTTGTTTTGTTTATCTTGTAATCGTGTTTTCCTTTAGTGTCATCAGTTTACGGTAGATGTTCTCAACTGGGGTCCGTATAAGATTTTGCGGGTCCACGCAAAGAAAACAGTAAATTGGGGACCACAGTAGTATTCTAAACGTCCATTAAAAGATTTTGCTTTAGTCGCACTTTTTGTAAGAAACAACCAAGATTCTTTCTCTGACGTTTTACATAGCTCAACATGTTTCTGGCCACTGGTACATGGTCTCTCAAAGTGTCATTGCAAACATACACAAGTGAATGCAGAAAAAACAAAATAGAAATTTCGAAAGCAGTATCTATAAACATCGAATGGCTAAAGAATAAAACATCAAATCAAAGGGGGTGTAAATGTTAGAAGAATAGTTGAGAACTCCTGGTTCATAAGATTTAAAAATCCAAATCAAGGAGCAAAATAAAACAGAAGTAAGGGCAAGCATAACGGGAAACTGTACAGACCAGCTTGATTTGGGTAAATAAGTATTTTGTAACTTATTCAAATACCTTATAGTTTTCATACACGAATTATTAATCTAAAAGAAATACGGGGTGATGTTGGTCTTATTTTATCTTTCTCTCTAGTCTTCTTAAATAATATCTTCAAATATTTCATCCATCCATCTACCTCTACTACTCGTGGGAGGATCGTGGAGGTGGAGTCCTGAGGAATCACTTCCTTTCAATGTTTTACAAATCATGTTGAATTCTCCAACAGATACTGTTCTTCACAAAATCTGATGATCTTTCATGGGTAACATGAATCTAGAACAGTGCCAACACAACTTCCTGCGGATAAGACTAAAGATAGGGCGATCGAATGTCTTTCGCGAGCCATAGACTCGTAAGGCCGGCTTCCCAGATTCTGTGGCGTATGTATTCTAAATCCCACCCACCACCGGGATGGCATGCTGGTCCTTCGCAGGATCACTCATCTTGCCAGCTGCATTGACTGGAGCAACGTGAAATGAAGTGTTTTGCTCAAGAGCACAACACATTTCCCGGTCCAGGAATCGAAATCACAATCTTACTATCGTGATGTAACACTTTAACCACTAGCACACGCATCTCTTCAAAGATTAGATAGGCCTCACATTGAGAAGGTAGAATATATTTCAGGTTAATAATTTGCTGGTTTTCTGCGAAAAAGAACAAAAAACAAGCCCTACATCCATGTCTTCTTCTGTCCAAACCTGGGATTCCTAAGGCTTACGCATCAACATAATACATTCATTGGCTCGCTGTTGTTACGGAAATTTTGGGTTTTTTTTTATATCTCTCCTAACGATATAGCAACTCTTTTACAATTCTCAACTAACAAACATCATACTATCGCCATTCAAGTAACATTTCATGGAAGCCAACATCATCCCCACTTTATATTAATCATCAAAACTTTTTACAGAGCTACTTCTATGAGTAACGTTTATTCTTGAGTTCAAATCCCTCCCAGGCCAAAACCTACCCGTTCAGCTTTCCGACGTCGATAACATATATTGATAGTTAAGTATTGGCGTCAATATCATCAAGTGTTACTTTTCCCCAAAAACTTCAGGTCTCGTGCCAATGTTAGAAACAATTATTAATACGTCCCCTCTAGAATTACAACACTCAGTAATTCACACTTCGCTCATGTATGTTTTGTTTTGTTGTTTTTTTTTCTTACACACATACATCAACTTGAAAGAAGTTCAAGGAGGATATTAAATACAATTTTCTCACTAGACTATCAGAACCTTCACAATGATATGGGCACGACTACCCAACCCCACATAGACGAAATGAAAAAGAACGTCTAGTAAATTGCCGAATCTCTTGTGGAAAAGATGAGAAGAGATTGGATTGGATTTCCTGCTACGTACGTCACTGTCATTTAAGGAAATACGCATATTAATTACATTACTGATCTACTGCATCAAACGTTAAGAGTGTCTATTCATAGAACCAGTTTAAAGTTCTGCGTACTGGTTCACCATATATAAGTTTCATGAGTTGGATTCTTTTTCAATCGTCAGTAAATCACATCGAAAGTTGACCCACATCCTATCCAGGAGAAGTTAATCATTTAATGTTACATAAACTATACTTTAGAACCAAGTACTAGGATACGCGTTATACTGTAAGGAGTCTATATTAGCGATGTCAAAAATGAAGTCAAATTTGCATTTAATAATCATAATAATGTATAAATGCTACATCCCCTACGGTTTCACTGCATGGCACTTTGGGCAAATGTCTTTCACTATTGCCACGGGCTGATCAAAGCCTTATCAGTGGATTTGGTAGAGAAAAACTGAAAGAAGTCAGTCATGTTGTGTGTATGCGTGTGCGCGCGCGTGTGTGTGTGTGTGTGTGCGCGCGGGGGGGGGGATATGTGTGTGTATCATCGCGCGAGCGTGTGTAACCAGTGTTAGTAATTTAGCGGTTCGGCAACAGAGCCTGATAGAAGTACCAGGCTTAAAACAAAAGTACTGATATCGATTCGTTCGACTAAAATTCTTGAAGGCGGAAGCCCCAGCATGGCCGCAGTCTGATTCAAGTAAACGATGAAAGATATGATGTTAATTCATGTGTATCTGGCCTCAAACAGGTAACATTGGGAACATAATTTTGCCTTCGTTGGTAGTAACAGGATATGCTTTATCTATAATTAATTGATAAACAATTTTATTGTTATTGATAACATATATTTATTGTAAATATACAAACTAGGAATTTGTTATAATTTTAATTGGATAAAGAATTATATCTTGAAAATTTCCATTCATTGCATTAGAATTCATATACCCATGAAATTTTGGAAGAAAATAAAATTATAATTACTTTACCTACGTAACATTTTCTGATACAAGACGGAGTGGCAAAAGTATATTGTTAACATTATTATGCGCTATAATACCGCCGATAGCAACAAAGTAAAATAGCATCTATGTATAGTAATGTATACAGAATGAATCTGGATTGGAACAGGCGCAGTCACGGTCGTGCTTCTAAGAAGCGCGCTCTGCAAACACGCAATTTCGAAGTCGATTCCACAGCACAGAGCCCTAGTGTCACTTTTATGGCATGAACTGCTCTCTCACTTAATAATAATAATAATAATAATAATAATAATAATAATAATAATAATAATAATAATAATAATAATGAAGCAAAGACGAGCAGCACAAGGCAGAACTAGTCATTTCAATTAGGAAAGTGAAGGAAATCAGCAAAAAAATGAGCTACTGGAAGGCCCCGGGACCAAATGGAGTTCAAGACTACCGAATCAAAAGATTTGGTGAATGTCATGCACGAATAGCTGCGCAACTCAACGCCTTGTTAAACGCCGACCAAGTGACATCAGAGTGGTTGACATTGGGTAGGACAGTGCTATGCTTGAAAAACATCGAAAAATGCAATACGGTAGACAATTACAGGCCGATATCCTGTTTGCCAGTTATGTGGAGGTTATTGACTGGAATACTCGCAGATTCAATGTGCGAACATCTGGAAAAAAATGGAGTCCGGCAACATGAGCAGATGGGTTACGAGCGTAAGTGCAGAGGTACCAAGGATCAACTCCATATAGATAAACTTTACTTAGAGACTGCAAGAGGAGGAAAAGTAACTTAGCCATGGATCGACTATCGTAAGGCGTACGATATGATCCTACATGTATGTACCTATTTGGTATTGCATCAAATGTTGAGCGATTGCTTGGAAAAAGTATGGCGAATTGGAGGACGGACCTGACAGCATAGGGAAGAAGTTTAGGGACAGTAGAAATCAGAAGAGGTATCTTCTAAGGGAACCGCATGGCTCCACTGATCTTTGTACTATGCTTGATACCATTAACACTGGTTCTGAGGAAAGCAAAAGCTGGGTATGTATTCAAAAGCCGCCAACAAAAAGTCAACTATTTGTTATTCATGGATGACCTAAAACTTTATGGTAAAGATGAAGCCCAAGTTAGTTCCCTCGTCGACACGGTGTATAATTTCAGTGCTGATATCAGAATAGAGTTCGGACTGAGAAAGTGTGGTGTGCTAGTCTTGAAGAGAGGCAAAATCAAATGTATGGACGGGCTAACGATACCGTCGGGGGAAGTTATGAAGCAGATAGAACAGACGGGCTATAAGTACTTAGGGATTTGAGAAATGGATAAATTGATGGAGAAAGAGATGATAGAAAAATTTAAGGTGGAGTACTTGCGCAGACTGAGACTGATCCTTAAGTGGAAATTAAACGGACTGAATAAGATCGAAACTATAAACACCTGGGCGGTTTCACTCCTTATATATGGAGCAGGGGTAATCGCATGTACAGTAGACGAACTAAACAGCTTAGACAGAAAGACAATGAAGTTACTAATTAGATATGTGTCACTCCACCCCAAAAAGTGATCTAGACAGACTGTATGTACCAAAAAAGGAGTGGGAAGAGGACAGAACCGCTGTTATTAGAAGTAAGAAGGTCAGGCTTGTGTAGGTTGAAAGATTGCAAAGATAAAGCACTGTACAAGCAATTGAAAACGAATGAAACTGAAAATAGGTGGGTAAAGAAAAGAATGCATAGTCAATTTCATTGGGATGTTGAAGATAAGACAGACAGAGAAACCCGATGGCTGTGGATGACTAAAAGTGGTTTAAAACCGGAAACGGAGGCTCTAATCTGTGCTGCCCAAGAGCAAGCACTACGAACAAACTACATAAAATACAGAATAGACAACACAACGGAAAGTGATAAGTGCAAAGTCTGTGGACAAAATGATGAAACCGTATGGCATATTACTAGCCAATGCACGCCACTATTCCAGAAGGAATATCAGAGACGCCATGACAATATAGCAAGGACTGTCCATTGGACACTTTGCAGCAAGTATGATCTTGGCAGAGCAAAAAATTGGTACGACCACAAACCCGAAGGCATCATCGAAAATGATAATGCAAAGATCCTGTGGGATTTTATGATTCAGTGCGGCCATGAGATAGTGAATAGGAAGCCAAACGTAGCCTTGATTGAGAAAAAAAAAAAACTATGCCGGATCATAGATATAGCATGCTCAGCTGACAACAAGGTATGCGATAAGGAAGAAAGAAAAGTCGATAGATATGTCTGGTTAGCTTGAGAGGTTAAGTAGTTGTGATCGGTGAAAAAGGTGGTAGTAGTACCAATAAATGTCGGAGCCCTGGGAACAGTGAGTAAAAATCTTGAGAAGTACATGGAAGAAATAGGGGCTGCAAAAAGGGTGGAGCACTTGCAGAAAACAGCACTGCTTGGAACCGCTCGAATACTCTGGAAGGTGCTCGAAAAATAAGTGGTGTTACCTTAGTTCACTGATAGTGAACAGCTGACACCGTACTACATCTCCAGCGTTAGAAGCTGTGCAAAGGCAATAATAATAAAATAATAATGATAATAATAATAATAATAATAATAATAATAATAATAATAATAATAATAATAATAATAATGATGATGATGATGATAATGATGGTGATGATAATGATAATCCTTTCAAATGGAAGCACAGGTCCTCAAATTTGTGGGGAGGCAGTCTAATCAATTACATCGACCCCAGTGTTTTTTTGGTACTTAATTTATCGACTCCGAAAGGATGAAAGGCAAAATCCATCTAGGCGGCGTATGAATGAATACAATTCCGTTAAGTATTTTGCCATGTACCTATCGTTACAATTATTATTACAGCTGTAATTATTACTACAATTGTAATAATAATTTTAACGACAGGCACCTGGAATAATTAAACGTATATTGTGATTGTAGCAGCAGTTGTAAAACATGAAATGAATATTTTAATGGCTTAGAATTGTAATAGCAATTGTAATAACTCTTAATTCTAATATGTGTTGTTATTACTGGTATTTAGAAAAAGAAATTTCAAAGACTCGTTATCATAATAATAGTTCTAAAGACGCTTGATTGTAATCAAATTTCTAATGATTTTGTATTGTAAAAACTGTTGTAATGATTGTAATAATAATCATAAAGCTTCTTGATTTTGTCCGTAAAGTCTCATCATTATAATAATATTTGTTAAGGCTCCTGATTGCATTAACAGTTGTAATGACTATTACAATAATATTTGTAATAACGCTTCTTACGTCTACGGGTATTTCTTCGGGCGGAGGGAAGTGGATAGCTTGTTTCTCGACTTGCTAGAAATAAAAGCCTTAAACTTTATCAATCTCACTCTATCTCTACCTACCCCCGCTGCTAACCCCCTGCCAAATAAAAAAAAATAAGACAAAGTTGGTATTGGATAGTGTAGTCCAAGATATCATCAACAGAACGGATAAGTTTACTGGTGAAATATCTTTCATTAATCATAGGTGTGCCAGATTTTGTTATAATGTTTGCAAATAAAAACAAAAAAAACAACTACTTTATCATATTTTATCAATCTATTTATCTATCTACCTGTCTATCTATCTATCTATCTATCTATCTATCTATCTATCTATCTATCTATCTATCTATCTATCTATCTAGCAAACTGCCCGTCCGCCCGGCTGTCTAGTTGTCAGTCACTCTAATTTTGAGACATCTCATCTCACAACCCTTCCCTTGTCTCTCCTAATCTATCTTCTATTTCAAGATGTTTGCCGGCGTCTGTTTCACTCCCATCTCTCTCTTTACACACACAAACACATACGCACATACACGCACGCACATACACGCACACACACACACACACACACACACACACACACACACACACACACACACACACACACACAC
>NC_068986.1:48767464-48768400 GCF_001194135.2 Octopus bimaculoides
ATATATATATATATATATATATATATATATACATATATATATATATATGATTGAATGTTTGCTTAAGAATTTGAGTGACATGTTTTGCTTTGCTGCTGTTGTTTTGGTTGTTGTTCGTGCTAATGGTGGTGTTGCTGGTGATGGTGGTTGGATATTGGTGTGATTGTTGTTGTTGTTGTTGGTGGTGTTGGTGATGGTGGTTGTGGTCATGGTAATGAAAATGATACTGTTACCATTTCGCGTTCCTTTTACTTGTTGTTATTGTTTTATTTTGTCAGTGTTGTGCTGGGTGGGAGTGGTGTTACGGCTGGTTATGATGTCGACGGTTTTTTTCCTGTCGGTGTTGTTTTGTTGTTGTTCTTGTTCTTTTTCTTTTTCTTCTTCTTCTTCTCCTCTCTTCCTCCTACTACTACTGGTGCTACTAGCACTGCTGCTGAAGCCTCTCCTCGTGTCCTCCTCTACCACCCCCTCCCTCTATCTCCTCCTCCTCGTCCTCTCAATTCCTCTCCTCCTCCTCCTCCTCCTACTACTACTACTACTACTGCTACTACTACTAGTACTACTACGTTTCTTCCTTCTTCTTGCACTTCTAGTTCTTCTGTGCCATCATCATCATCGTTATGACAGTTAGTATTGATGATGTTGTTTTTTAACAAGGCTGGTTATTTAACGTCAAAGAGTTATACAAACAACAAGAACAATGGCAAGAATTTCAACATCCGCCACCACCATCAACACCAAAACAACAACAACAACAACAACAACAACAACAACAACAACAACAACAACAGTCTGTTATGTTGATTCGAAACCCAGTCAAATGGAAATGAATGATTGTCAATACCTCGACTGCCATCAAGAGGAGCCACTAAAGCATTTGTGTTGTAGTGGTGTGGGCAAAGGGTGGGGTCGGTGAACGGTAGCATGGGGGTGGCA
>NC_068986.1:48769807-48770499 GCF_001194135.2 Octopus bimaculoides
TCTGTGTGTGTGTGTGTGTGTGTGTGTGTGTGTGTGTGTGTGTGTGTGTGTGTGTGTGTGTGTGCATGTGTGTGTGAATTTGTGTATGTATTTGCCTTTCCACCACCACCACCACCATCACTTGTCAACTGGTTTTGTGTGTTTACGTCCGCTTAACATAGCGCGTCGACAACAGACCCCGAAAAAATAAGTATCAGGTTTAAAAACAAAAGTACAAGGACCGATACGGTTGATTAAAAAAGCATGGTGGTAATCGAATGACTAAAATAAATAAAGGATAAAAAGTACATATGTATATGTATATATGTATATATATACATATATATATGCATACATATACTTTATATATATAGTAATAATAATAATATAAATAATATATATATATTTATATATATATAGTAATAATAATAATAATATAAATAATATATATATATATAATAATAATAATAATAATAATAATAATAATAATAATAATAATAATAATATAAATAATATATATATACATTATAATAATAATAATAATAATAATAATAATAATAATAATAATAATAATAATAATATAAATAATATAAATGATATATATATATATGCATATATATGTATATGGGTACAGAACGTAAAAAAAAACGTGAACAAAATGAGAAACGAGAACATAAAAAACAAAAACATGGAAAACGAACTTTTGTGTGTGT
>NC_068986.1:48770509-48772507 GCF_001194135.2 Octopus bimaculoides
AAACATGGAAAACGAACTTTTGTGTGTGTGTGTGTGTGTGTGTGTGTGTGTGTGTGTTTGTGTGTGTGTACAGAGGTAAAGCGTAATAAAAACGGCTGAAAATACGTCGGCTGAGAAAGATGAGGAAGTAAGGAGGTGGGATATTGGATCAAGTGAGAGAAAGAGTGAAGAATGAGGTAAACAAGGAGAAAAGGAGAGAAGGAAAAGAGTGAGAGAGAGAGAGAATGAATGAGAGAGAGAGTGAATGAAAGAGCGAGTGAATGAAAGAGAGAGTGAATGAGAGAGAAATTGGGGAGAATAACAAACGAGGAAAGGTTAAGAAAGAAGCAAATGAAAAATTAATGATCAAAGACAGATTATACATAATAGAATGGGAAACTGAGAAGGCAGACAGGTTGAGAAGATATAGAAAGGTAAGGAATACAAAGGAGAAACTAAATTATATGTAGCGATTAAAAGAAGGAATAGATTGCAATCCACTCGCAAGGTTTTGGTCGGCCCGAGGCTATAGCAGAAGACACTTACCCAAGGTGCCACACAGTGTGACCGAACCCGGAACCATGTGGTTGGGAAACAAGCTTCTTACCATACCGCCACTTCTGCTATATGTCAGTTAGTGTGTTGAGTAAAGCAAATTCACAGTTTGGGCTACCTGGTGTCATCCACGGTTGTGGTATATTTTACCACTGGATCTACTTCAGGAATTCCGCAGTGTTAGTTGAGATAATAGTAATTGATGAGGGAGATGGAAGATAGATTTGGTACTAGTCTTTATTCAGTACGACGATCGTTTCGACTGATGCTACAACTGTCCGATATGCCCCTTGACCTTAATTTAATAACTTTTTAACAGTTTTACTGTCTTTCTTCTATGATTCTGCATCTTTAATTTACGCTATGTGTGTGTAGGTGTGCATTTGTGGTTGTGGTTGTGAGTAGCTGTGTAGGTACATGTTTGTGTATCTGCACGCCTGTCTGAGCGTGTGTTCAGGACCGGGAGTGCACACCTCGCCGCGTTAACCTGAATCTAATCATTTATAGATAGGCTGTACACTCTATATTTTATCACTTTAACCTTTGCGTTATATATACCCAACTGTAGCTGATCATAACCAAGATACAGCAGGCTCGAACAACAAACCTAGGACACCTCAATATATCTAGTGGGACATCTTCTTTATGCATGTGCCTGATGTGACACAAAATGAATTGATTGACTTATTTGGTGCACAAAACCCCACCCATAACGAACAGTTGCCGGATGTGTCGAAATGATTGTTGTATTGAATAAAGTCTAGTACCTAACCTACTGCCCCCTTCATTTGTATGTTTTAACAAGTATGAGTAAATGTATGTATGTATGTATGTATGTATGTATGTATGTATGTATGTATGTATGTGCATTTGTGTATATATATATGCATGTATCAATTTTTAACCTGACAATGAAGAACGCAATCATTGTTTTTGTTTTTAAAAACGCAAAAGAAAATTTGTTACAAGTCTTCTCATCCCTCTTCAAGCAGATTGGATTCTCAAAACAAAAATAGAAATATGGTCTATAAAATCCAATGGTAAATCTGTAGTCATGCAATTCTTTTATGTACATGGTAATATTAGTTTAAATTTCAGTTGCCAGGTTTGTTTAAGTGATGAATTAGTGATATTATTTCACGATAATAGATTAAAGAACGTTTATAAATGTTAATGACAAGATATATACTTTGAAGATCTCGTTTTGTAATTATGTACATTGTAATGGGTGATTCAAGCAGCGATATTCTTTCAAATGGTTTGTAGAATTTTCTTTTGAAACCTAGAAATGGCGCAGGCGTGGTTGTGTAATAAAAAGTTTAATTCCCAACCACATATTTCTGGGTTCAGATCCATTGCGTGGTGCTTTGGCCAAGTGTCTTTTGAGTGGATTTGGGTGACGGAAACTGGAAGAAATCCGTCGTGTATATATATATATATATATATATATATATATATATATAT
>NC_068986.1:48774623-48777690 GCF_001194135.2 Octopus bimaculoides
TTCTTCTTCTTCTTCTTCTTCTTCTTCTTCTTCTTCTTCTTCTTCTTCTTCTTCTTCTTCTTCTTCTTATTATTATTATTATTATTATTATTATTATTATTATCCTTCTTGCGCTTCTTCTTTTTCTGCTACTACTACTACTACTACTACTACTACTACTACTACTACTACTACTATTTAAATTGTGCTTCACTTTTTCTTCTATCTTTTTAACCCATTCTTTATTTCCTACTTATTTCTCTCAACTTAAGCCTCCCTCTCTCACACACACATTTGCTTTCTCTTTCCCTCCTTTCCTCACTCTCTCTTTATATATGGGTGCGTATATTAATATAAATGCATACACTCATAGGTACGTATGTATGTGTGTATTTGTGTAGGTAGGTAGGTAGGTAGGTAGGTAGTTGACCTGTATCAGGTCACTCTTAGTGCTACAGGTAACATAACCCAGTACACCTTGTCGCATGTTCGGGCTGCCGGCAACTGCACCAAGACTTTTGGTCAGGAGAGCGGCTTTCTTTGGCTGTCATGTAAGATGAAACAAAAAGACTTATCAAAAAAAAAGAATGGATGAATTTAGTTGAGCCAATGGTTATCCAACAGCTGGGAACGAGAGGCCCCTAATCTTCATTTAGACCAGTTGTTCTCAGCCATCCGTTGCACATTGACCCCTTTGGTTCCTATTTTACCCCACTAGACCTTCAAAGTCACTCAATGTTTTAAAAGTTCTACTATATTTTTAGAATTAAATATTATTAGGAATTGTAATAAAAATTGTTAAAATATTTTGTGCATTGTAGAAACATAACCAGTTTTTTACGCAAAAACGTTAGCAACAAAATCTTGTAGCCATCTCCAAGAGCCATATGGACGTCCTAGGACTATATGGGCTCCAGTTGGAAACCGCTGGTTTAAACATCTCTTTAAGAGAAAGAAATTTCAGAATAAGACTCACCGTATTGCAAAGCTGGATATCTTCCTCTTGTTTCTTTCTGGACTAGTTGGCTTTTTAGGGAGTCTTAACGGTGTTGTGCAAGCTGTTTCTGACTTTGAATTCCAGTACGGGCATTGATGACAGCCTTCGTTTTAATATCTAGGAAAAGAAAAGGCGACGAGCTGGCAGAATCGTTAGCAGGCCGGGAAAAATACTTTGCAGCATTTAGTCTGTCTTTACGTTCTGAGTACAAATTCCGCCGAGGCCGACTTTGCCATTCATCTTTTCGGGGTCGATAAAATAAGTAACAATTGAGCACTGGCCTGAATGTAATCGACTTGCTACCGTCCCCGAACTTGCAGGTCTTGAGCCAAATTTGAAACCAATATGTAGGGAAAGATAATTTGTTCAGTTTCGTGTGATCTCCCGTATTTTCCTCCAAAATGGAAGCGAATAATAAGAATGTCATGTGACTCGCCTGACCAATTGTGAAAATTATTGACATGAAACCATTGGTTGCCTTCTTCACCCACAAATAAATTATATATTTATATATATATGCACACAGAATCACATATATATATAGCATATATAAGTATATGTGTGTATATGTTAGTTTGGTAGCATACACGCTCACACTGTCCCACCCCTACACGTATACTTTACGCTCCTCTACAACTTGACAACCACCATGTATATATGTGTATGTATATATGCTGAATATTTTTTCACTACTAGCACAAGTCAGTAATGCATTTTGTACGTTTTAAAGAGTAGTTCTTAAATCAAAATAATCACTTATAAGCACTACTGTTTATAACGAGACACATTTAACGTACGAACAGCTTTGACAATTGCCATCGGACAAATTTCCGGTGCATACGACGATTCAAAGTTGCAGCCAATTAAACGTGATCGTTAGATATCTCGGAGCAACCGCCTTCTGTGTCTTTGTTTTCACGGATTTTTGTTGCTGTTTGTGTTAAACTTTTCTTCATTCGGATATAATGGTACCCACCAGTTTTGATTACTTTTCCATGAAATTTCTCATCATCATCATCATCATCATCATCATCATCATCATCATCATCATCATCATCATGTGACTTTTCTAGACCAGTATGCTATAGCTGAATGTCTCATATGCACATGGCACGACTGCAGACGATCGCATTAGTTTGCTAACTGAACTGGTTGATCTTGAGTGTTGACAATGTGTTGCCTGTTCATCCGCTCAACATCTACTGACATTTGGCATCGAATCAATAAGTTCATTTCGCATTATACATGAGTAAGTAAGCTGCGAATCCATATGGCTCACAAGAGTTTCAGGCAACATGTTATTGCCATGGGTCCTACCCCTTTGTCTATAGTAAGCAATGAAAACGACAATATAAGTGTCTCATTAGTAGATACGTATAGATAAGTTAAGTACCAGTGACATAATCGTTTCAAACTCAGTCTTTCGTATTCGTTCGTAACAACATATAGAAATCAATATTATAAACTTTAATAGCGAAATGACATTATAATGTCCACATCCAACATAAATCACTATTATAATGAATATAAAACGAGGTAACTCCAACTACATAAAATTGCACAAAGAATCTTTCAATCATTTCGTTAAAACACAATATTAAAACGCTTGAATGGCCTATAATTACGTTGATTGGTCCATTTAATAAGCCTTTGTCACATGAACAAGCGTATATTTTCAAAAGTGATCGAAAAATCAGATGTTGGTGATGAAGAATGAAGATTCACTGCGTTAACAGAGTTATGTTTACATTATATGATTAATATCGCAACAACTGTATTTCACCGTATCAAATTAGGTGTTTGTCCAAATTTAGTTCACTTCATGCTTGTCCATGCATACTAACGAATACAAAGAAATGTTTTTAACCGCTTTATAGAGATACAATTATAGAGTTATGTTAGTTTATATACATATATATATATATGCGTGTGTGTATGTGTGAGAGAGAGTGTGTGTGTTTGAGAGAGAGTGCGAGTGAGATGTATGTTTACAACACAGACATATGCCTGCATTACTCTCCCACTCCCCGCTCTCCATTATATATATATATATATATATATATATATATATAATGCATGTAGGTGTGTGCA
>NC_068986.1:48777790-48779706 GCF_001194135.2 Octopus bimaculoides
CTCTCTTTCTTTCTCTCTCTCTCTCTCTCTCTCTCTCTCTCTATCTATCTATCTATGTCCGTAACACTGTATGTATGTATATATGTATGTATGTTTGTATGTATGTGTGTATGCATGTATGTATTATGTACGTGAGAGTAATTGTATACATACATATATACACATATATATATATATATATATATGTGTGTGTGTGTGTGTGTGTGTGCGTGTGTGTGTGTGTATGACTTTCTATCTCTCATGCTCTCATCTCATCAAGTGGTGCAAATACTGTTGTGTAGTTAAGGAGTTTGGTTAACAACTGCGAGGTTCTGGTTTCAATCCCATAGCGCAGCCTTCAACTATAACCTCGAGTCATTTTAGAGGAATTTAATAAACCAAAACTGCGTAGATCCCTGTCGGAAGAAATCATCATGTTCCTGTGTGAAATGTTACCATGTTTCACTATTAAATATCATTAATGGTATGTTAGATTCTTTAAGTCGGATTCTCATCTATTGCAAGTGTTCAGTCCAACTCTTTACTTTGAGGATGGCTGAAAAAGTAACTGCAAAAGGAAAACCGAGAAAGAGAAAGAAAACAGTCACGTTGACAGTTACAATAATATTACGTATGTACTTTTGCTTAGACGAGCGTTAAGTCTCAAAATGATTTTATCCTCCAATACAATTTCTTCCTCTATAAAGCACGCACACATAGAAAAATATACACAAACATAGAAGCATACACGCGAACATAGAAATGCGCACGCGTGTGTCTGAGTGTTCGCGTAATATATGCTTCAACTGCTCGCTCATATTTTTTCTGCGTTTGATAATGTACATAAAAGAAAACGAATAGTGAAGCCATTACCGGTCAGGTGGATGTAACAGATGGGCACATTTTTGTAGTCGGGTTGAAATTAAGGAAAATGTAACTGTAATTGTGTGGAGGTGCAATAGCTCAGTGGTTAGGATAGCTAACTCGCGGTCGTAGGATCGCAGTTTCGATTCTCAGACCGGGCGTTGTGAGTGTTTATTGCGTGAAAACACCTAAATCTCCACGAGGCTCCGGCAGGGGTTGGTGGCGAACCCTGCTGTACTCTTTCACCACAACTTTCTCTCACTCTTTCTTCCTGTATTTCAAAGGGCCAGCCTTGTCACACTCTGTGACACGCTTAATCTTCCCGAGAACTACGTTAAGGGTACACGTGTCTGTGGATTGCTCAGCCACTTGCACGTTAATTTCACGAGCAGGCTGTTCCGTTGATCGGATCAACTGGGTCCCTCGTTGTCGTAACTGACGGAGTGACACGACTGTAGTTATATCTCACTTTGACGTTATGGTTAAGAGGCCCGCTTTACAACTATCTGGTTTCTGGTTCAGTGTCACTGCACGGCTCCTTGGGCAAGTGTCTTCTACTACAGACACTGGTTAGCCAATGCCTTGCGAATGAATTTGATAGATGGAAACCATGTTGGAGCCTGTCGTATATATATTTCTATATATATATATATATATACATATATTATACATTGACGGCCTTCTTTCAGTTTCTTATTTCTTTATTGCCCACAAGGGGCTAAACATAGAGGGGACAAACAAGGACAGACAGAGGGACTAAGTTGATTAAATCGACCCCAGTGCGTAACTGGTACTTAATTTATCGACCCCGAAAGGATGAAAGGCAAAGTCGACCTCGGTGGAATTTGAACTCAGAACGTAACGGCAGACAAAATACTGCTAAGCATTTCACCCGGCGGGGTAACGTTTCTGCAAGTTCGCCGTCATTCAATTTCGGTCTACCAAATCCACTCACAAGTGTTTCGTGGGAGGGGCAATAGCAAAAACAAAAGGGGATGAGAAAGAAACTTGCCAAAGGTGCCACATAGTGGGTCTGAACCCGAACACATGTAATTGCAAAGCAAGCTTCTTAA
>NC_068986.1:48780697-48780955 GCF_001194135.2 Octopus bimaculoides
AATTTATTCATTCATACACACATACACACATACATATCTACACACAAACATACACACGCATACACACATATATATTTATATATTGAAATATATCTCTGTTATCGTTGTATAGTCTTACGAGTTAAATATAAAGAGAGATATGTTTATACCATTGTTTAAATAATTCCAACGATATTCGCATTCATGTTTGTATGTATGTACATATATACATTCATATTCATATATATATATATATATATATATATGTGTGTGTGTGTG
>NC_068986.1:48783465-48787906 GCF_001194135.2 Octopus bimaculoides
CTACTACTACTACTACTACTACTACTACTACTACTACTACTACTACTACTACTTCCTTTTGCTGCTGCTACTACGATGACTATTACAGCGACGATGACAACAGCAACAACAACAACAGCAGTCAGAGTATTTTTTATACGTTTGTTTTCTTTCTCTGCTTCTTTTTAGTGTTTCGATTTCTGATTCGCCATCTATTCCATTAGTGTACCAAACACGTTATATAACAATGGTCTGTCACAATCGTCTTCAATATAGCTGTCCAGATTGATAGGAAAATCAAGACGAACCGACGAGATATAATTAATTATCTAGAATTGAAACGTATACGTCATATTGCTGGTTATAGTTCTACTAACGTGGTAATTTTCGTTCAGTAACTCAACAGTCTACTGGTGGAAACAATTATCTGTTAGACTAATCGTTGATCTCATTCCGATATCGATGTTCTAAGTGTGTTCCAGATATAATATTTATCAGTCGTGTATTTTGAATTTGGTTTACTCTAAAAAGCGCAGAATGCATATTTCTTTCTCATCAACTGTTCTTTGTAGAATCCTTTTCAATCTTCAGTTTATGTTGTATCACCCTCTCTCCCTTACACTGTACGTTTATTTTATATTCCTGATATGTTGGATATATTATTTAAATACTTTAAACGAAGCAGGAGCAAAGAAACTATTTAAAATACGCTCTACTATTACTATTACACGAGACTCAACGCTCTCTGCCACTGCTCATAATGAACTGCTTACCAACCGGAATATTCTTTATTTTGGCACACAAAGACAGACAAAACACCACAGTGGGGACAAGAAACACGGAACAAACGAATGAAGGATGGATAGTAACAATGAGGATGAAATGGCTTACCTGCTCCCCACTCGCAAGCAGTATCATTTAAATGTTTTTCGTTTAACGTTTATAAATCAGTTCTTCTTTTCCCTCTTTTTTTCCTTTTTGGATCTGTTTTTACAGTCATTTAAATTTTTTTAATTCTTACTTTTTTTTTTTACCATTTTATATATGACAACAGGTCGTCGTATTCTATTACTGGCGGCAAGTCGTCGAACTCGACGCGTACTCCAATTGGGTCTATCTTATTTCCGAACGGTTCTCGTAGTTTTTCACATTTCTCGTCGTCAATAATTATTGCTTTGGTGCTTCTGGATAGTATTCCGTCGCTAGTTTCACTCTTATTACTGTTTTCTTTTTGTGATTTCCTTCTCTATCTCTGTACTTTTCGCATATGTTATCATATGTCATTTATGCTTTGGTCCTTTTTCATTTGTTTGCTTCTGTAGTCCCACTTGTTTTTCCACGTTGGCTTCCTTTGATATTGTTGGTATCTCTTGTTGCGCTTCTTCTTTACTCTCCTTTCTTTCCTTTAGTGGACTCTTTGGCGGTGAGTCTACGTCTTCTTTCCTTTTCTTCTTCCTATTCACCACCGTATACTTCTCCTCCACCTTCTCTGGACACTCCTCACATACTGGGTTCGTCGCTTCGGCATTTTGGTCCTGTTCTTCACCCTGGTGCTTCTGCTGCTATTTTCGTCGTGTTTCAATCCTCACCTTGGCCACTCACTTGCCACAGCAAGCCGGCAGAAGCACCCACTCGGCGTCCCCAGCTCCACAGTGGAGCGGTTCATCGCTTCTCGTTCACTAATGAACCCCACCTCCACTGTACCGCACTTCCTTCATCTCGTGCAAAATGTTGCGAGGCAACCCACCTCCTCCAAGCACTCCTCTATTGCCCCCACGGTGGTTACCTCCATTCCTCATATTGTCACTGACAGCGCTCCACACACCACCGTCCGCCTCATCACGCCTGCTGCTAAACCTCCTTCTGGTGCCAGCCCCAAACTGGCTCCATCCCTCTCCGCGAGTCTGCTGAACTCCTTCAACCTCCTCCGGTCCATCCCCATCTCTCGCACCAGCAACACTTCAGCTGTCAAACCCCCTCCAGTGGCTGAAGCACAGCTGCCGGTTGGAACCGGTTCGCTTTCCATTCCTCCTCCACCCTTCACTCACAAATGGGGAAGAAAACAAAATACAACTATACAGGAAAAAAACAGCAACTAACAATTCAGCAACAAGGCTCAACAACTAGGTCCACCAGTACGGGAGACCCTCAACAACCAATCAACAATGCAACCCACGTCCAACAGAGATCAAACAATGACCAACGCCAAAAAAAATCCCGAACTCTCAACGACTGCTTACCAACCGGGACCGCCAATCACTCACAGTTCTTTGTGTTTTATAACAATGAGCCAGTCCACCATTTAGTCGCTTGGTGGGTGGTTGGTTGGAATCATTCTACAACAGTTTATTAATCCTGTGTTTCAAAATGTATTGATTACCTTTCCTACAGCGATAAAAGTAACACTTTAAAATTTACAAGCCAACAATGGGGAGCAAGCAGTCACGTGGTTAAAGATTTTGCTTAACAATCACTTTGGTCTCGGTTCGATTCTTGTTCGTGTCAAATTGAACACGTATTTGATTTATAATATCCCCTGATCGGGCAAAGGATTACCAGGGAAATCCAACAGACGGAAACAGAGACAAAACTCGTCGTATAAACTGTACATGTCCTCGGGCTGTTGTTTTAATTTTCACTCGGTTTAACACCACCACCTGGTTACTGGGTTCCTTTAGGGAAGTTCACAATAAGTATATGCATCAGGCCTTTGATCAGAACTTTCCCCTCTCTCTTTCTCTCTTTTTCTCTATCTATCTATCTATCTATCTATCTCTTCATCTCCCCCTCTCTATCATCTATCATAATGCTATGTACTAATACCGATAATATAAAGAAATGGGACGGTCACGGCTGACACAGTTTTGATCTGTTACAGCTAGCCGAGAGGCTAAACAACACTAAAAGTAACAGCTTGATATTTACGAGAAATACTTCTTTAATTGTCATACAAGAATCTAGATTACCCAAAGGAATACGACGATACGATTGTTATTATGGACTCGGAAGACAGAGCATCAGTCCTAACAACATTGTCAGAAATTCAACAAAGCTTCATAAATAATTATTAATCTATCTAAGTTATAAATATATAAATAGATTGAGTGATGGAAATAGATAATAAGAGATCTTGAATTTAAAAAATGGACATGACACAGAAATAAAATTTATACGCTGTAGTAGAACCTGGGGCTAGAAATGTATAAATCGAAAAGACGATGAAACGTTGGTTTCACGTGAAATATAATAAAGTCAGTGACATTACGGATTTAAGACTTGGAGTTAATATTTATTATTCCCTAGAATAATAAACATTAACTTCAAAGTTCAGATAATACTTGTAGCATAGTGTAAGAAATAAAGCTCAATGAATTACTAATGAGCACTTTATTAACTTAGAAATTGTTTATAACACTTCAAAGAATGTTAGCGATAGTGAAATCACATATCTGTGGCTTACATAAATTTATACATAACTCGAAGAGTTATGCTCGGCCAGTCTTTCAGAGTCGTCTACCGCCGAACCTCTTCCGTTATAGACACAAGGTAGCGAAGTATTGCCTGTCTTTTCAGCCAAGAGAAAGTGGCGGGCGATCTTTACAATGGTGTCAGCTAATAGCCAGACACCATTGCGATAGTGTCCATACTATCGCAATTTGCTATCCTTACGCGATAGCAAATTTTTCCACATAATTCCACAAGTCAGCAGCAATGGCCGAGCTCTGTAAAAGCACATGCAAGGTGAAGCAGCCAAAGGACGCTTTCTGTTTGTAAAACTAGTTAAGTCCGTGCTACCAAACTTAAGTTAGTGAACCAAGAGGTTTTAATCATTTAAAACTACAGCAGAAGAGTAGAAAAACCATTTGGTTTATGACAGACGCTACTCCAGCATTTAAATTGAATAAACTTAATTAAATTATAGAATGGTCGAACGTCTTTCTGCGTACACATGAATATGCGTATGTGTGCATGTGTCTGAGTATGTACTTGCATATATATTAGGGAGTAGTACAGTGAGAACTCTGGATATGTCTCACTCTTGTTAAACCTTTTCAGCTAAGCCAGATCTTACCATTGCTGCCAGGTCTTCATTCTGTGAGTCACAATTTAATTATTTATTCATTTATTATTTGTTATTCAGATGATGCCCTAGGTGTATCTCCAATTAGTTTTTTCAGGTTGTCACGCCAGCTAATATTCGTTCACTGAAATTACACACACACATACACCAAAACTCATACGCATTCACATATACATATATCTACATATATGTGTATGTATGTATGTATGTATGTATGTATATATGTTTGTACGGGAAAGCCTACATTTTTCTGTCGAGGGCTTATATGCCCCTTTATTAGACTATTTTCCTTAGTCATTTGCACGGGGATCGTTATAAGCTTTAAGGTTATTTAAAAATACCGTTATTATTATTTACAGAATTGTAAAACTTGACGTATCT
>NC_068986.1:48788384-48790545 GCF_001194135.2 Octopus bimaculoides
GAATACGGAGACAAGGAAAAAAACACGGAGAAAAAAAATTGAATAGTGTTCAGTCAACGGGCAATCATAATAATGGCCGATCATAATAATGGCCGATCATAACAATGGCTGACCGGAAGTTAGAAATTCTTATTTCAGGAGAGCTAAGAAAGGGGGAGATAACAAACGGTGATCGGGAACGAGGGGCTGTGTGTGGGAGGTAGAATGCTGGTGATCTTGACGTATGTAGTGTGAAAATGGGGAAGGGAGAAAGGGAGAAAGTAGTGTTTGTGTGTTTATATATATATATATATATATGTATATAAAAACACACAAACACATAAACACATACACATCAAACCATTCTTCACCACATTGCTGCATTCTATTTTTAAATAATTCTAAAACTTTCATTTCAACATCAAGATTGCGTCCCTTTGCTTTAAATAAATTAGGAACTGACTTTTTAAATGTTTTATATTCTTTATCTATTTCCTTTTCTTTTGTATCCATCGCTCTTCCCTGTGAATTACATTTTCTTTCACTAGATAAAGTATATTAATACCGACGTATGTATTCGTTTTATATGTAGAACATATTCTTAAAAATATGCAGACACTGGCATATCTTCATGTAAAAGATGTTTGAAGAAGATATGCAGTTATCCTTTGCATATCATCAGCCATGTATTAACATCACTGATATATTGCTAGATATACCACAGC
The DNA here is from genome assembly GCF_001194135.2 of Octopus bimaculoides. Taxonomy (NCBI): domain Eukaryota; kingdom Metazoa; phylum Mollusca; class Cephalopoda; order Octopoda; family Octopodidae; genus Octopus; species Octopus bimaculoides. The sequence goes on from NC_068986.1 coordinate 48,789,089, forward strand.
TGAACAATGATATGATTATGATTCTTAGGCCAGAGATTGTAGGTTTCCACGGTGCATATACGAGGAAATGGCTAATATCGCAAACTGAATAGAACTTCAGTCTGAGGTACGGTTAACCCGAAGCCGTGTTTGGCATTTATTTTGAACCGAGTATATAGGAGCAACATGAAATGAGGTGCTATCTCTGAAGGTTACAGTCTGGTCTAGCGACCGAAAATTACGGCATTGAGTAAAGGGTGAAGAGCCCCTTCGGTCATGAATGACCATAGAATTGCACCTAGAAAGTTACTCTCCAAGGCACAGGTCTGGGCAAAGTTGTTCATGGAAGACTAGCAGCCGCCCATACATACTAGACTCCCCTCTCCATGCAATTGATGTTATCCAAGGAAAAAGTAAAGGCCGATACAGCTTGGCACCAGTGACGTCGCAATTCATTTCTACAGCTGAGTGAACTGGAGCAACGTGAAATAAGGTGTCTTGCTTTAGACACAATATACAGCCCGGTTTGGGAACCGAACTCACTGCCTCATAATTGTGAGCTCGAGACTCTTACCATTGAGCCATGCGCCTTCACTTCGATCTTGAGTACAACATCATAATCACTAGCACATTCCCTTTCACAGTGATTACGGTTAATGCTGAATATTATGTGCATTTTGTTGCAGTGGCGTAGCTACGATGCGTTTCACCCAAGACATCCTTTGACCTGCACCGCCTTTCGGCGCGCCAAAGCTTATACTAGCCGGTAGAGACAACATAAAAATTTCGCTTCCATAGAAGTGTCACCCGAGTTGAACCGATCCACTTCCTCCCATTCTTAGCTACCGCACTAACTTGGTTTATACACCTTTCTCAAAAAATGATGGATGACAGCAAAATGTGAATATGGAGCTACATGATATTGAAACATTTGTTAATTACAGGGCTCTCCTGCTGCTTACAGTTAAATGTTATTGCGAACATGGCAAATGCTGGCAGAAATGAGTCACAGTGACAGCCTACGAAGTATTACACTGACAGTAAATGTGTCCAAGATTTTTACTGGTGACGACAAATTTCTCTCTTACATCATATTTTCACTTTTTCTTTCCCAGCTCTCAGCTCTTACCTCTTTCTCTTTTAAATCATTTTCACCACTCGTTTCTTCCGATCATGTATATCTATCTATATATCTGCATGTATGTATGTTTGTTTGTGTGTATATGTATATATATATATACATACATATATATATATATATGTTTAAGCATGGATATGCATATGTGTTTGAGTGAATGCGTCTGTGCGTATGCATGTGTGAATAAGTATCTCTATGTGCGTGCATGCGTACGTGTGCCCGCGTGTGCGTGTGCACACATGTACATATATATTTCTTCAACTGTATCCAGAAAGCTTGAAGAAAGTAATTTTTTTCTCTTCCCCTCCAGTAGCGATTGGTAAGGCTGTTTTTAATGTGT
>NC_068986.1:48792106-48795925 GCF_001194135.2 Octopus bimaculoides
CCCCGCAGCACACACACGCACACACACTATCACTACCAATTCTCCCTTGATCCCATGGAAAGAAATATGGTGTATAGAACAGATGATTTATGAAACATTTCTATAATGCGTATTTACGCCGATGCAGTCAGCACTTGTGTTGATCCCAAAGTTTTTACTTCTCGATTGAAGTTAGTCACTTTGTGGCAAGAATCATTCGTTGTTTTATTTGGTCTCACCGCAGAGCTTACTTCTCGGAACCATAATTATGTTTTCCGTGTCAAAACTATACATAAGATCGACAGATTTTGGCTCATGACAAGCAGTTAGATATATATATGCGCAGTAATATACCCGTGTAAGTTTCTTAAATGAAGGATTAAAGCCATAATTGTATCGTCAACGCATACATACACGCACACAGGTACATTCGCAACACATATAAACACTTCGACAAACAAATACGTACGTACTCACACGCATATACTGTCAGTAATGAGGCCTAAATAACCCAGGGGTGCATTTTTGAGTCAAATATACTGAGCCAGTGTGTTTGTGGTGTTAAGTTTATGAATAAGTGGCACGTAGGCACTGAGGTTAAAGTGTAAGGTTTTCTGTGTAAAGCATAGTGGAAGCAATCTGGACTAGTTTCTCCGTTTATAACTAGCTCATCAGAGTACTAATTTCATTTGGTTTCAGCTGATATCTAAATTCATGTTAATGCACACGCAAAAACGCAAGCACAGTAATATCATTGCGTAGGCACGCTCCCCACCCCCATACACACACGAAAGAAAGAAATAAGGAATGAACGAAAGAAAGAAAGACATAGTCATTGTCCTGGTCCAGAAATATGGATTCAGTCAAACATTATGGGTTAGTTGCTAAGTTAGCACCATTACATTATATTGATTTCAAATTTTGGCTCAAAGCCAGCAAGGTTTGCGGCTAGGTCGATTAAGTCGATCTTAATACTCAACTGATGCCTATTTTATCGACCCCGAAATGATGAAAGGCAAAGCCAACCTCGGTGGAATTTGAAATCAGAACGTAAAGACGAATGAAATGCTCCGCTAAGAAATTCGCCCGGCGTGCTAACGATCTGTCAATTCGTCACCTTAACTATCTACATTATATTAAATACATAGTTAGCGCTCGTTGTTTTGTTTCTCTTGGTTTAGCTGTGATTTAAATGAAGTGATTATTCTTACTGTTGCCATATGTACTGATGTTGTTGTTGTTTTAACATTCCACGTATTGCCATGGCTCCTCTTTTATCTGCAGCGTTCTTGATTCTGCTTTTACTATTGTTACTGTTGTTATTGATTAACAGAGAGGAAAACTGTACTAAAAACCAATAAAAATATGACCCACTGATATCGAAGAAGTGGAGATTAACATTACAATGTTTTCGGGGCTTTGATTTTGTTTTCTTTTATTTAGAGACAGAACTGGTCTTTAATTACCACGACGGCCTTTTATAGCCCTCGGTGAAAGAGGTAATAGTATTCTTAAAACCGAAGATAGTACGCAAAGTAGAATCGTTATTGGGTGTTATGCTCGAGGACAAATTGCTCACTTGGTTGATCTACGCAACGAACTGTAGGTAGATTTTTTTTTCGCCGATGTCTTAAATGCCTACTGCAAATTGCAGTAGAACAGGAAATATTGTTTCGTATTTTCTAGTCTATCAAGGATATCATCTATCTCTTTTGTATGTGATGGCTCTGGAACCACTGCTAAAGAAATGAAGTACAGCTGGTTTGAACTGGGATGTAAGAAGGACATTAGACTGACGGGGAGTTTTAAGTTGTCTGTGGTCTAGTTTTATCTGGACGTTAAGGTGTTTCGGAAATAAGACCTGGTTAAGAACAGTGGTCAGTCTCACCCGGAAAGCTTTCATCTGGCTAGATTAAAGCGTGTGTTCTTCGACTTCTTTTTGAAGGGACCCATTCCACTGGTCAGGGTCTCCGTCTCTTGCTGAAACAGACGTCACAAAAGGTTTGGTAAGCGGTGGATTAAGATTTACAAGCATGTACTGAAGCTGCGGTGTTGTGGCCCTTTATAGGGCACATTTCCGCAGCCTCCATCTTTGATGCTCGGGTAATATACTAGCGCATGTAGGACCGTTTCATCACTGCGGGCACCTCAAATAGGCTTGACTGTTGGTTATTCCATATCAGGAAAATTCATCCAGAATCAGTATTGCACACAGTTATACTAACAAGCCAGCTTAAGACATAGAGCCTCGCATCGAAAATATTGTTAGACGCTCACAGTTCTCCAAATTGGACAATGTTACCGGTGGAACACCACCAACACCACAATCACCACCAAAGACAAAAACTATTACTGATGATGATGATGATGATGATAACGTGTAAAATACTGTTACACATACATGTGCATACACTATGTACACGCTCGTACTTACACTCACGAACACATACATTCTCGGCCAGCCGTCAGCATACACTTACACACAGATGCATATCAGCTATCACCGAAGTATACGTGTAGGGGTGGGACAGTGAGAGCGTGTATGCTGCCAAACTAACATATACACACAGATACTTATATATGCTATATATGTGTGGTTCTGTGTACATATATATACATATATAATTTATTTGTGGGTGAAGAGGGCAACAAATGGTTTCATGTCAAGAAATCTTCACAATTGTTCAGGCGTGCTGCATGACATTCTTAGTATTCGCTTCCATTTTGGAGGAAAATACATGAGGTCACACGAGACTGAACAGGATTTCGAAAATACACGGCTTGCGGGAGGTACCTCATAAGAATATTTTAATTATTATCCCCCTTGAATTAGACCTGGAAATGTGTGTGTATGCGTGTGCGCGCGCGTTAAAGAGAGAGAGTGCACGCGTGTGTGTCTTTATGTTAATGGTTTTTTCTGTGATCATGTTTATATATATATATATATATATATATATATATATATATGCATGCATGCATGCATACATACATACATACATATATATATATACACACATTAATAATTGCTTATACATACAAGTATCTAACGAGGAAAAGCAGACAGTTAATTCTCTATACGCATGTCTTTACATAAAGGTCTCGACTTTACCAAATACAAATAGAAAATATACAACACTAAGGAAAAAAGTCGCCATTTCCAGAAGCAATTTATTAATATTTTTATTAAACCTTTCACAGGAAATTTTTTTACTAACACTTTCATTACATATGAATTTAATGAATTATGTAAAAAAATACAAATAAATACTTTGGGGAAATCAACAAAGAGAAATTGAGAATAGAACGTGAAAAAAAAAAGGAAAGAATACATGAAAAGAAAGGACGAAAGTGGAAGAAAAATGAAATTGATAGATAGATAGATAGATAGATAGATAGATACATACATACATACATACATACATACATACATACATACATACATAGACGAATAGAAAGAAATGCAGCATCCACAGTAAGACAGAGAAATGTTAGAAAGGTTTCGAAGGGGGAAGGCTGGTGATTAGGTGACGTTTTTTTTTTTTTTAATGACGCCTTCAATTAAAAGTTCACTAATTAAAATATACACTGCAGACACCGATATAACATGTCTGTTATGTTATAATACATATTTTACATGCACACACACACACACACACACACACACACATATATATATATACTTATTTATTTATACATATGTACATGAATACACACACATGCACACACAAGCTCACACATACTCGCTCTCACACACACACACATATGTATATATATGGCCTCCCAGCTAATTTGTAATTAGTTATAGTGATCTTATTGAATAAAAGTCTCGATTAAACAAAT
>NC_068986.1:48795935-48798433 GCF_001194135.2 Octopus bimaculoides
CTCACACACACACACATATGTATATATATGGCCTCCCAGCTAATTTGTAATTAGTTATAGTGATCTTATTGAATAAAAGTCTCGATTAAACAAATTAAGACGTGCATTATGAGGTTCATATTTGCAAAGCTGCCACATAACTTAGAAATACGCACACACACACACACACACACACACACACACACACACACACACACACATGCATACACATATACACACTCTCGCATGTATTTATGGAAAATGAAATTTGCAGGAATTGAAATCTGTCAGCTTATATGTTAGTATTAAGGTGGTGAGCTGGCAGAAACGTTAGCACGCCGGGCGAAATGCTTAGCGGTATTTTGTCTGCCGTTACGTTCTGAGTTCAAATTCGCCGAGGTGGACTTTGCCTTTCATCCTTTCGGGGTCGATAAATTAAGTACCAGTTACGCACTGGGATCGATGTAATCGACTTAACCCCTTTGTTTGTCCTTGTTTGTCCCCTCTAAGTTTAGTCCCTTGTGGGCAATAAGGAAATGAGAAACATTAGCACACATACTTACCGGCAATTCATCTGTCTTTACGTTTTGAGTCTAAGTTCCGCCGACCCCTGACTTTGCCTTTCATCCTTTTATAATAAATAAACCAGGAACCAATTGAACACCGGGATCGATGTTATCAGCTAGAAATCTCCCTCAAAAGTTCAGGCTTTGTGCTTAAAGTAGAAAGAAAGAATATTAAGAAGCTTGCTTTCCAAACACATGATTTCAGGTTCAGTCCCACTACGTGGCACTTTGGGCAAGTGTCTTCTACCTCGGGCTGACCAAAAACCTTGTGAGCGGATTTGGTAAGCGGAATCTAAAAGAAAACCGTCGTATATGTGCGTGCGTGTGTGTGTGTGTTTGTCCCCCCGCCCCACAAAGTTCCTTATGTACACAGACAGGACAGAAGTAAATAGGCATGCTTACAATCATTAAAATTTATTTAAATCTGAAATTATACATTCAAATTATTTATTAATTGTTATAACGTGAATATTTAATATTTAGTAGACATACCCCTCGCATCTTTCAATGCGAGGATCCTATTCGGCACGTTAATGATCAGATGACGAATATTCTCTTGAGGAATTTCTAGCCAAGTTTCATGCGGTAATCTCAAAAGTTTTGAAGATGCTCTCTTGTTCATTTTATGAAGTTTCCTGTCCTTTATACCCCAGAGGTTCATATACCCTAGATACGGTTCATATCTGGTGATTGGTTTGGCATTGGAAGCTTTTTAATATCATTCTCATCCAACAAATCTTGAGTTATTTTAGCCTTGTGGCATAAATATTTATTTATTTCATAAATAAAGAGTCTTCTTTAATCATCTCACCCCTGGAGAAGATTGGAAGGAGTCATTTCTTCAATATGAACATATATCTATCTTAGTTTATGTTTCCCTCACTCCACCAGGACTGATTGACCATTGCTCCAAATTGCTCCCCAGACATCACAGAGTAGCTGCCATGTTTCATTGTTGGCTGCAATCTTTCACGCCAAATTATTGATCACAGAGTCTCCAGACCCACACTCGGACACTATCAGAAAATACACGAAATCTGGACTCACTGGAGAACATAACAGTGTTCCAAAATGCTAGTGGCCTCACCACCATATCACTTACCCAATTTCTCCGCTTGATCTTGGCTGGTCAAAGAAATGGCTAACTTGTTCCTGCTCTGCCATAGTAACCACGTTTGTGAAGATACCTTACAGCTGTTCTGGGACTGATATCAACGTGTTCTGCTATGTTAGAAGCCTTGCGACGAGGATTATCCTCTACACTTCTCTTAACAAAGAAAAGGGTCTGTCAGAGAGCCCTGGTCAACCTGGGCTAGGTGATACGGACTCTTTCCCCTTTTTTTGAGGAATAGCACAATTACTCTATTAACTGTAGAAAGCAGGGCCCCAAAATTTTCTGAGATTTACGCTGACTATGTCCACAGTCAGAGTGACCCACAACATGGCCTTTTTGAAATTTAGACAGTTCCAAGGATTCTTTTGTACATGGAATGATTAAACAATCACATATAGAACCTGAAACATAAAAATGTCAATTCATAAAATTATATATATATATAAGCCTTTACAAGTTAGAATAAACATAAAATGATGTTTTATGCTTATTCTATGTACTTCTGTCACGGGTGTGTATATATAATATATATACATGTATGCATGTTTGCATGCATGAATGTATGTATACACATATACATGTATCGTTGCATGCATATATATATATATATATATATATATATGTGTGTGTGTGTGTGTGTATGTGTGTGTGTGTGTGTGTGTGTATCTGCATACGTCTTTTTAACATAGGATTATCTTTTAATTAATATAAGTAATTACTACATATCGAATGTAGTCAACAAATCTGAAAAATGCCGATCACATCGTAAAGAAGACAATACAAGCACACACACACACTCACACACACACACACACACACACACACACACACACACACAC
>NC_068986.1:48798443-48798939 GCF_001194135.2 Octopus bimaculoides
CACACACACACACACACACACACACACACACACACACACACACACACACACAAGCACAGAATATTCAAACAAGCTTAAATAAATGTGTTATGTAAAGATTTATAGACACTTTTACCCATATTTCTAAAACGATTTAATGTTTCAAATGTTGATCAATCCTCCCTGTTCTATGAAATCTTTCAATGCACACCACGCTAACATGACGTTCATCAGAAGCGCTTAATGTCCCTCGCTTGTCAGATGTAACACTAAAGAGAATTATTAATCCTTGCTTTATCTCGGACAGAACTTAGGGGTCTGCTGTCTGACATAAGATGGTGTGGGTGAGTGAGTCTTAGTCTTAGTGGTGAGCTTTCGTTTCGTTAAATACATTTCATACGAGTATTTATAGTTCAGAATGTGATTTTACTTACACACGCACACGCATGCACATGAGCGCGCATTTAGAAACGTTAATGCTTGTAATATATGTATGCATGCTTATATATATATATAT
>NC_068986.1:48799122-48801363 GCF_001194135.2 Octopus bimaculoides
TATATATATATATATATATATATATGCGTGTAAGTCTGTCTGCATGTGTGTATGTATGTATTTGCCTATGTGTATGTGCGTATATGCATGTAGCCATGTATATATGTGTTTCTGAAACTGTATGCGTGTATGTTAAAACTCATCCCTTAATCAGATTCTACACATTTTTTTCTACATTACGTCTGTATCGACCTCTCATGTTTTCTATGAAACAGCATATGCACCTACCCAAATAATGCAGCTGAAACGTACGTAGAAAGTGATAATACATACTAGTGTCTATCTTCATTTTCCATTGTATATGCTCTGTACATCATAACAAAGTACGTTGGTAGACTAACTATAGTGGAAACTGAATAGTTAATGATAATAAAAGTGGAACTGTAACGCTTACAGCAGTAGCCATGCATTTGTTACACACACAATATATATGTTTCCCCGAAAATAAGACCTAGTCAAAAATGCATCAGCTTGTTAGTAAGACCATGTGATGTTTGCAAAATAAACCAACTACCGCAGTTTGGCTAAAGCCTGCACTAAGCGTGTATGCGCGTAGATGACTCTCTTGGCTTGACTCCCTTGTCCTCCAGGCCAGGCGAGTGCAAAAAGAAAGAGTTATTCTATAGAGTACAAGAAAGGAATTGTGGAAGAGTCACATAACAGGAATCTTACGGCTTTTTGTAAGGAGAAGATTTTGAATCTTCGAATGGTTCGAAAATGGCGAGTGGAGTACGATAGTCTCAGCAGACAGTTTGATGAGGGAAGTGCTAACAAGCGCAAATGTAGACCATGTCGACAACCGTTAATTTCGGAGCTGGAAGATATCACCTCGGGATGGATTGCTGACAGATGAGCACAGGTTTTGGTTGTACGCAAGGCTGATATTCAACAATTTGCTCTTGCAATGGCACCACAGTTGGATATACCCCAGAGATATTCAAAGCATCACCTCATTGGTTGGATAACTGCCTTCGGTGATATGAGCTCTCTCTAAGCAGATCGACCACTCTGTTCAAGCTAGAGGATGCTGAAGTGCTTCAACGTGCACTTGCATTCCTTCGTTGATGGCATCGACTTTTCTAAATACAATCTCTCCATAGAATTGCTATGGAGGAGACTGTAGTATTTGTGGGCTAAGGATCTAAAATGACAATTGAACAGACAAGTGGCTCGTCAATCTACGTTCCTTCAACGGGTTACGAAAGTTCAAGTGTGACTTGTATTTTAGCAATTCGTTTTCATGGAACAAAAGTCCCACCGCTTATGATCAGAAAGGGCTAAAAAGATAAAAATAGAACGTATTTCGGGCATATATGTCCTTGAAACGGAAATGGCTTGGTGCACACAAGCTGCTATAAGAAAATGGGTTGATTTAACTATGCCACTTGTTTTACGTTTTTTGGAAAGAGGTCCTTTAGTCTGAGATTCGGCCAGTACTCATCACGCGAAAGATATGAGAACCTTCCTCTCTGATAGAAGAATTGACTACATAATGATTCCCACAGGAATGACTGCATATCTACAAACATTAGATCTTGTAATAAACAAGCCCTTCAAGGTTTATTTGCGGATGGAAGTGAATGAATATATGGAACATAGAATGGAGAGAAATCAGCGTGAAAACTTTGTCAAGCCTAACCTCCAAGAAGTCCTGAATTGGGTGAAGAATTCATGGAATAAAATTACCGACAGTTGCGTTGCTAATGCACTACGAGCAGAGTACTTGATCAAAATAGTGTTCATTTAAGGAAAGTTATATTGCCAAACATGAGAGATTGGGGCCCATGATTCTACAGGAAATGGATTTACGAGGACGTCAGTCTGAAGTTCGGGGTTTTATGATTTATAACGATGTTCCAGAAGAGGACGAAATGTTTGCTAAAAACAAGAACCAAATAAATAAAATTTTCATAACTAAAAACATGAGTTTCCTTTTTACAATTTTTTTTCTTTTACGCGAGGACATAAGACTTTTTTTGTCTTGGATTTTTTCCGCAAATATAAGATATCTCCTGAAAATAAGCCCTAGTGCGTTTTTTGGATGCAAAATTAATATTAGACTGGGTCTTATTTTCGGGGAAACACGGCGTATATATATATATATATATATATACACACACACACAAACATATATATATACACACACATATACACATATCTCTCTCTTTCTCGCTCTCTCTCTCTCTTTCTCGCTCTCTCTCTCTCTCTCTCTGTCTGTCTGTCTCTCTCTCTCTCTCTCTG
>NC_068986.1:48802409-48804173 GCF_001194135.2 Octopus bimaculoides
TATATATATATATATATATATATATATATATATATATATATATATATATATGTGTGTGTAAATGTATATATATATAAATACAAATATATATGTGTGTGCGTGTGTGTCTGTATGTGTATACGTATACACACACACACGCACACATATTCCAATCAACAGTATCTCTTTTCATATTTGTATATTGAAGCCTTGAAATATCCTATAAAAACGTAAAAACAACTCGCTTAATTCTGAGCATATGCACTATATATATATATATACACACACACACGTGTGGCTGCTGAAAACGCTCCTGATTTTAAGGTTATCGCGAAGGCCCTGGCTGGAAGCCTAACTTTCTGAGAGCTTAGAAAACCTACAGGACTTAGAAAAAAGATGAAGGACCGCTACAATAAGTTTGTGATTCTGAGAGGGTAATACGTTGAATAAAATCATAATTAACTGATCCTCCTATATTTTTCTTTAAGCAAAGCCCTGAACTTCCAGCACCCCCATGTATATGGGCAATTTTATGCATTTATGTATGTATGTATGTATGTATGCATGCATGTATGTATGTATGTATATGTATGTGTATGTATGCATGTATGTATGTATGTATGTACATATGTATGTATGTATGTATGTATGTATGTATTGACAGTGACCTCAGCATGACCTCTATAAACCAGTTGCAACCGGTGAAACTGTCAATCATGATATTGAAAAACACGAAAACATGATCAGAGTAAACCGGTTTTTCTTTTCTTTTTTCTACAATCTGGTTTCGATTTCTCGCTAGTGCACAACCGTCGCTAATATACACCACTATTTCAATCTTCTCCGCCTAAATATCTAAAGACATTAATACCTATTTTAGAAACCAATATTGCCTTTCCGTGTAGGGGGCGTGCACATTTTAAGTCCAACCTACTTCTTTTTATGAATCACTTTCTGATTTCCTCACATTTACCTGTATGAATTTTCTCTCATTCACCTATGTTTTTTTTACGACTCAATACGACAAGGCTCCGCCTACAATCTTCCTTTTCTCCTTATTTAGTCATCTCATTCTCTCTCTCTCTCTCTGTCTCTCTCGCTCTGTCTCTCTCTCTCTCTGGTTCTCTCTCTCTCTTCTTTCTTTTTCTCGTTATCTCTCACCTGTTTGCCTTTTTCTTTCTTTTACCCCTCTCTCTTCATTATTAACACTTCTCTTCTTTTGTTTCTTTCCTTATTTCCGTTATACTGTTATTCGTTTTTACTCACACAATTGTCATCACACAATTGTGTTTTTTGTGTGTGGTATATGCTCTTGATACGTGCGTGTGTGTATGTGTGTGAGAGAGAGATAGAGAGGGATAGAGGTATATAACCTTCTATTTATCTATGTAATTTAATTCACCATACGTTTCCACTCTTATATATCTCTCTCTCTAACGATCTATCTATTAACCAATCTATCTTTTGCACTCTCTAGCTTCACTGCTGATAATAGATACACACACACACACACACACACACACACACACACACACATACATAAACGCGCGCGCGCACGCTCAACACGTGCGTGTATACACAAACCACACGTATATACGCTTGTGTGCTTGCGTGTCCATAATCTTGGTGTGTATTTATCTACCCATCTATAAGTACTCTCTATCTTAACTAATTTTATGCGTTTCGATATCGATGAATATATACACGAACATGCACACTAATATATATATGTGTATGTGTATATATGTGTATGTGTGTATATACACATGCATAAATTATATATAT
>NC_068986.1:48804462-48810194 GCF_001194135.2 Octopus bimaculoides
CACACACACACACACACACACACACACACACACACACACACACTCTCTCTCTCTCGCTCTCTCATCCTATCTTTCTTTTATATACATACACATATACTTTCTTTATGTTTCTCACACTCTCACAAATACATGCACATACGCTTGTCCCGATCATCTCTCATGCAGATCTACACTTTTTTTTTCTCTGCCACCGCTTTCTCTATTTCTTTCATTCTTTCGATTTTCCTCTTCCTATTTCTCACTCTCTCTATCTTCAATTTACTAACTCCTCTCTCACTTTCACTTTGCCCTCTCCTCTTATCCTTTCTTACTTCTTTATATCTTTCTCGTCTTTTTTCTTATTTCTTCTTCTGAAGCTTCCTTCATTTCCTCTATACAGAATTCTCTTTTATTGATTTCAAATTTTGGCACAAGTCCAGCAATTTAAGACGAGTGAGTAAATTGGTTACATCGACCCCAAAAATCAACTGGTACTTATTTTATAGACCCCCTTAAAGGATGGAAGACAAAGTCGACCTCGGTGAAATTTGAACTCAGAACGCAGAAGCGGACGAAATGCCGCTAAGCTTTTGGCCAGTCGTGCTAACGATTTTGCCAGCTGATCGTCTTATAATTCTCTTTCATTGAACCTTATATTCTTATGTCCCTCTCTTTCACCTCCAATTCCTGATTCTCTCTTTCATTCTCTGTCTGTAAATCTGCCTGTCTCTGTCAATCTTTCTCTCTTTCTTTCTGTCTCTTTCTATCTCTTTATTTCTCTCTCTCTCTCTCTCTCTCTCTCTATCTCTCTCTCTCTCTCTCTCTCTCTTCATTGTCCTTTCTTTTTCTATTTGTGTTTTCTACGTCAGTCTCTACCATTCTCTTCTAACCTATCTCTCTTATCCTCTGTCAGTCTATCTTGTCTGTCACTCGCTCCATCTTTAACGTCTTTAAATATTTCCGTCTCTCTTCTCTATCCCGTTCTATTTTACACTGCTTCCTACGCACACGTACTTCAGAAAAACAGTGGCTACATTCATAAAATATCAGATTAAGACCTCAGAGCACATGAGTTCAAATCAATTACAGTCGTGAGATAAGATTTTATAAGCAATATAACTTCGTCCTAAGCCTCAACAGTCACTTAAAATTCAGTGCATCACTTTCCATAAATTTAGCAAATAAAAGATAAAGTGAAAACGGGATGGGACGCTAGTCTATCTCAGTTGAAGGCCCCAGTTTCTCCAGAAACTCACTCCCCACAAATAAGTAATGTGAACCAACAATTGAATTGTATTCTCAGAAGAAACAGCAAAACAGAAGCTCTTGTAGGAAAATTGAACTTACGACTTATATGTGTTCATGGTTTTACATGACACATTGGAAAATAAGACTAATTGTTATAGTAACTTGATCGGTAATTATCCTCCTTCGTGTCGATGGTGCTAAATACAACCAAATGTGAACGACTAACTTGGGACTTTAGTTCTAAAATCGGGCCTACAAGAGCCGAGGCGACTGGAGAAATACAGGACATCGAATTGGCTTCAGAGGAAAATATTCATTGTCACAATGAAGAGGAACCATAGTATCCTGTGCAACGGGTATGTTGTAGTATGATTAAAAATAATTTGCAAAAGAATCTTAATCACTTCTTTCATAGAAATAGAAGGAAAAAACGTCTGAAAGTCTTCTGTTCTATATTTTAGTGGCTCAAGAATGCATGCATAACAGAGTCATTAAGTAGTTTGTTTCGCTATCACGTGACTCTAGGGTTCATTTCTTAGGCAAATGAATTCTTAGCATTGACTCGAGTCAATCAACGCAAGTGTTGTGAGTGAAACGAGTTAGAAGGAAACTGTGCAGAAGACCTTCCAGCGGATGTAATGCAATTTATTCTTGGGCAGTAAAAGTAAAATCCTTGCCTACTTCAAAATTACATCCAGCTCTTGAGTGATTTTAGCAGATTCCACTATGTTACAAGGATGTCTTCTAAACATCTGATCTGAGAGCGACTTCCTCATGTTCATGCTCTTCAACAATTTCTGAAGCCGTGTAAATGTCATGAACACTGCCCTTCCCCGTTTGACTAAGTCATAAATAATACGGTTCATTTAGATCTCGAGAATATGCAAGAAGTTCAGAAAGTTAACCAACGATCGGCTATCGTCTTGTTCACGGAAGGCTTTCATCTTTATGAATGTTAGTGTTATGTACTATAACTCGAAACAGAATTAAGCTTCTTCCCTATAGAAGCAAGGCATTTGCAAGTTATCAAATACTAATAGATGAAAGAAAATTGAAACAACTGTGGTAGATTTCAAACCATAATATTTTTATTCTTGTTGTTTAACTACAAGTCAACCCAGATCTAAGTTTAGTATATCTAGAGCTACAAAATTCATTCTCATTTTTAGAGAAATATTATGTGATATGTGACTTCGATCAGCCATATAGAGTCTTCCTTGTTGGTTGGTAAACAGACATTGTAAACTGATAATCAAAGTAACATAAAAATGCGTTCTTGTATTGGCAGAAGACAAATATTTGCAGCAGAGAAATATGATCAATTAACACAACTAGCAACATATTAATGATTATATTTTCATGAACAATTGAGAAAGAGTGATAAGCAAACACGGCAACACTAGCTACATTTGAACTCAAAATGTAAAAATATGTAATTAAATATTGTAAAATAATCTGTTCAAAGATTTACAAAGATTTTATTATTCACTTTCGTTTGATGGTAAAATTATATGGCGTCGAATTGGCAGAATTATTATGTAGAATAGCATACACCGCGATAATTGTTCTAGCTCTCTGTGTTCAACTCCTGCCTAGATCACTTTTTGCCTTCTATTCATTGGGGATTAATAGACTCATTAATAAAACACATGTGAATTGATAAAACACAGTGGTGAATTGGCGAATGTTAAAGCGTCGTTATATATTTAAAGCGTTTAAAATGTTAAAGCCAGGCGTTATATATTTCGGCTCTGGGCGCTCTGAGAACAAATACTGCTCCAGCTGCAAATTCATGGGCAAAAATGATCATAAAGCTGCGAATCCCTTTTACCAAATTCCCAAGTATTGCAGCTAATTCCTCTCACTACCAGTAAACCTTGCTGGCATGAAAGAACACAAGGTAATTTTCAAGTCCTATGCACTCAAGGACAACGCATACGCTTTTTATAACCCAGGCACACTATCAAACTTTTGTAGAAATTTCAATAAACGATTCAACATACGAATAATTTTTAAACGTCGTTGAATGACTTACATACTTTATAGACCGTGGTATGGCGGAATGTAAAGTCAACTCCGATGGGATTTGAACTAAGAACTTAAAATTCCGTAGCTAAATATTATAAGTTCTGTAAATTATTACTGCAATGACTAAAACTAACATAAAGCATTTCCCTCTAAGGCGGTGAGCTGGCAGAATCTTTAGCGCGCCGGGCCAAATTCTTAGCGGCAAATCGCCCGTCTTTAGGTTCTGGGTTGAAATTACCGCCGAGCTTGACTTTCCTTTCATCCTTTCGGTCTCAATAAAATAAGAACGATACGCAGTCAAATAAAGGGGTCGATGTAATCGATTTGCACCCCCTCTCGTGAAACCGCTGTCAGTGTGCCTAAATTTGAAACCATACAGCATTTTTCTTAGCGTTACAACAGTTTTGCTCTTTAATTATTTCTAATTTGCTCGGCGCTCTTCCAATTCTATTTTAAACACAAGGCCAGCAATTTGAGAGAAGAGGGCTCGTTGATGGTATTGCTCGCATTAACTGGTATTTTATTTTATCGACCCCGAGAGCATGAAAAGTAAGGTAACTTAGGTTGACGTTGAACTCGGAAAATAAAGAGACAAAACCAATATCTCCAGCATTTTCTGCGGCGCTCTGATGATCCTGCCATTTCAAGGCTTTTGTTTTTAGATTTAGGTAAAAGCAATCGACTATGAAGAAATGACGGTTATAGTTGGTATCATCGATCTCACTACTTAACTGGTATTCTATTTTACCGACTCTAAAACGATGAATGACTAAGTCAACCTGATGTTTGTATGATACTCTTTCACAAGATGCACACTGTCGAACTGATTTTGGAACCTAATAACTGCCAATGAAAATTCTTAACAGTATTAGGCAATGTCAATACCCACTAAACACACACACACACACACACATATATATATATATATATATATATATATATATACATATATATATATATATATATAGATAGATAGAGAGAGAGAGAGATAGATAAATAGATAGATAGAAATCCTGTATGCTGGGAGAATCGTTAGCACGCCGGGCGAAATGCTTAGCGATATTTCGTCTGTCGCTATGTTCTGAGTTCAAATTCCGCCGAGGTCGACTTTGCCCTTCCTCCTTTCGGGGATCGATAAATTAAGCACCAGTTACGCACTGGGGTCGATGTTATCAACTTAACCCCTTTGTCTGTTTTTGTTTGTCCCCTCTATGTTTAGCCCCTTGTGGGCAATAAAGAAATAAGAATCGTTAGTACGCCGAGCAAAATGTTTAGCGGCATTTCATCCGTCATCACGTTCTAAGTTCAAATTCCACAAAGGTCAGCGTTGCCTTTCATCCTTTCAAGGTCAATGAAATAAGAACCAGTTGAGCATTGGGGTCGATTTAATCAACTTACTCCTTACCCGAAATTACTGGCCTTTTACCAAACTTTGAAATCAAATAGAAACATGAGATTCACCTACGGAATCTTCTTATTTCTCCATTGAATCTCAGCAATAATGATTTGAAATATTGGAGCTTCAATCCAGTTATATAAATTTCAGGGTTTTCTGTTAGTATTTGTGAATTCAGAGATGACGAGAGCAGTAAATTTCAAGATCGGTAGAGCACAGAATAACTCTGTTAGAAGTATTTAGCTATACCAGTGAAAGCGAGTGACCTGTTAGTTAGGGATACTGGAATCATGATCATTAATGTCGTGCGTTCGATTGTGACATCGGGCGGCACGTCGTGTTGTTGGATAAGTCAATTCAGTTCATGCTGCTCTCATTCAGTCAGCTGAAGACAAATGCCAGCTGCAGCGGATAGTTAATCGTGCAAAGGACTGACTTTCTATTCAGTGGGAGGATCAAGAATTTTCAGTAGCTTGAAGCCTCAGAAAACGAGCTATGCTCTGGCCTAATGAGCTTATAGTCTCGAGACAAACTTTAACATTTAATTTGCTAATATTCTGAGTTCAAATCAATTATATTGTAGATTTTGACATTTATTGTTCCCAGAGCCATAAAATAACAACGAGCCAAGTTCCTTCATCGATTTTATTCAATATGCCCGACTCCAAACTGTCTTGAATTTTGCGGAAGTTGAAAAGCAATGTTAAAATAAAGAATGCAAATTGGCAGCTAGAAGAGTTCTTTTCTTCCCTCAGCTGAATTTAAATCGTACTCAGATTGAGGTTCTTTTACCAACCTCCAGCGATCAACAAAGAGTATACCAGTAATATACATAGGGTCTGTTCAAGTATGACGAGACAGAATCCTAGTTGAAAAATACAAACAACAGGACGTTAACAACAGGTGTCTTTCGACTAAGGACGAATTAAATTAAGCTGGTGTGTGTGGAAGTGAAACCTGTCCGGATAATTTGTTGTCACCTGTTACATTCTTGGTCCATTTTTGTTTTGTTTATATATATATATATATACATACATATATACATATATATATACATATATACAGACATACATACATATAT
>NC_068986.1:48810756-48813548 GCF_001194135.2 Octopus bimaculoides
ATATACAAATATATATATACATATATATATATCCATGTAAATATGTATACATTCATATATGTATACAATTGTGTTTGCGTGTGTATATACACGCACACATAAGCGCATTCACACACACACGCATACACACACACACATTTATTTGTATGTGTATGTATAGCATATTTCTAACTATGATATTCAAATACTCTTTAATGTATCTTTCTATAACAGATGCAACCTTTTGTGCAGAAGACTGCAGACAAAATTGTAGAATAAATGTTGAAATTTGATTTTGAAAATTTTTTTCATGTCTGTGTATAGGGGTTGGAAGATATCAGGCGGAGAAATTTGAGCGGTAACCTGGCACTTGTGTGTATGTGCCTGTGTGTATGTGTGCGAGTGTGTGTCTGCGTCTTTTTTTTTTTGTATACCTGCGTGTAACGATGCCGATATCAAGTGTGCGAATGTTTTGAGGCATACGTTGTTTTTTTTTTTTAATACAGTGTATGAAAATGGCACTATTAGAAATGTTGAGGTTATTATTATCATTATCATTATTATTGTTGTTGTTATTTTGTTTTTCTTTTCGGTCAGTTGTAAAATGAATATTTTCTGTATAATAAATTGTAAGAATGTTTGTGCGAGCATGCGTGCATGTGTTTGAATGTGTGACGAAAAGAGAGAGAACGGGGAGAAGAGAGAGAGAGAAAGAAAAGAAAGGAATAGCGTGTGTGTGTATATGTGTTTACGTGTGTTTATGTGTATGCCTATGAGCAAGCTTGTGTGCCTGCTGGTGTGTCACAATGTGTGTGTGTGTGTGTGTGTGTGATTCTATTGCCGTGCATGTAAAATAACGGGCGAGAAAGAGAGAAAGAAAGAGAGAAAAGAGAGAGAGAGACAAAGAGATAAAAATAGTGAGAAAGAGAAAGATTAAGAGACATAAAGACTGTATCAAAAAGCCAGCGCATGCGTCAAAACATTCGCACCCTTGATATAAGCATCGTTGCACGCAGATATACAAAGAACCGCGCTCGCACACGCACACACACGCACACATATACCTACACATACTCGCAAACACATATACACACACATACATTCACACACATGCACATAAACACCACACCACTGTGCAAACATCAGCTCATCCAACCCCTATAGAGAGAGAGCGAGGAAGATATAGAGACACAAGAGAGACGAGGGTGGGAGAGGAAATGAAAGCATGAAAAACAACAACATAAACAATATTTGAGAAATAGTGACATGTCCGTGTTTGTGTTGGTATCTGCGGTTGTGTTGTAAGATTAAAAATAAATAAAAAATAAGATGAACGTATGAGCTTATGATTGCTTGTTTGTGCGTATGTCTATGTGTGTAGAAGTGTTGTTTGAATGTATATGTATGTTTATCTGCATATGTGTGCATATTTGTTTACTACACGGGGTTGGAGTAGTTTAGTTAAACATATTAATATTCAATTGATCATCTAACAATTTTTACACGTCACCTATTGCTTTTACTTTCACTTTCGATGTTTTCCCGCCGTTTTTAATATTTGCTGTTCTTTTCTCTTCATCTTTCATTTATTCTGCACGTTTAAATTCTCCTTCTAAAGATTATTTTTGAAAAAATAAATAATAAACAATTTAATTTCTTTTTTTATTTGTTGTATGTTTTTGGATGTTATTTTCATGATATTTATTATTGTTATTGTTGTTAATAAAAAAAAATTAAATGGTATAATTTCTTTTATTATCTCTGTTTGTGTTTGATTCTGGTCATACCAACATCCCTATTATCATCGTCCTCACCGTTGTTGTGATCACTGTCGTTGTCATCACCGTCGTCGTCGTCGTCGTCGTCGTCGTCGTCGTCGTCATCATCATCCTCATCATTATCATCATTATCATCATCATCATTTTCATCTACGTCGTCATCGTCGTCGACATAATCACCACCACCATCATCATCATCATCATCATCATCATCATCAGCGTCGTCGTCGTCGTCGTCGTCGTCGTCGTCGTCGTCGTCATGACCAGCATAATAAACATCATCATTGTTATCATCACTCCGAAACTTATTTTGTTTAGATGTCAATGTAATCTTTTATTTATTTATTTATTTATTTATTTGTTTATGTTTGTGTAATTCTTGTAAGATTTCTTCCCCTTTCGTAACTGTGATGTGTTGTTTGCTGTATGTGTATTCTGAAGAGTTCTACATTTACTACTACTACTACTACTACTACTACTACTACTACTACTACTACTACTAATATTAATGTTGCTGCTACTACAACTAATACTACTGTTATTATTATTATTATTATTATTATTATTATTATTATTAGTAGTAGTAGTAGTAGTAGTAGTAGTAGTAGTAGTAGTAGTAGTAGTAGTAGTAAATGTTGTTTTTGTTACTGTTGTTGTGTGCTGTTTCTTGTTGTTGTCATTTTCTTAATTTAGTTCGTATTCAAATTTCACTGCACATTTCTTCGCAATGTTTTCAATGTTAAACAGAAATGTTAAACGTTAACAGCAAACAACAAACAACAAAAATATGAATATAAATATAAATAGAAAAATAAATAAACAAAACCTGAAAGAAATCCTTAAACAAAGTGAAAGTGAAACTTACCCCAGCGGAAAACCGATTCACAAATACCGTGACAAGTGCAACAGCGACACTGTTTAATTTTGCCATTTTAATATTCTAGTAAATAATATGTAATATAATATAAATATATATAATAATATAAACAGTCATACGTATGTAGGTGTGAGAGTACATGTCTGCGTATATATATA
>NC_068986.1:48816551-48819470 GCF_001194135.2 Octopus bimaculoides
AGATTTTGCGTGAGATATCAGTATTAGCTATGGATAACGTTTGGGCACAGAAGACTAGAGAACAATCAAGAGTGGTATC
This sequence comes from Octopus bimaculoides, assembly GCF_001194135.2. Taxonomy (NCBI): domain Eukaryota; kingdom Metazoa; phylum Mollusca; class Cephalopoda; order Octopoda; family Octopodidae; genus Octopus; species Octopus bimaculoides. Next base: position 48,816,631 of record NC_068986.1, read on the forward strand.
ATCTGCTTAGGAATACGCAAAGTTTGGATGTGACAGCAAGCAGATTGTTGATGCATAAGTTATATTATGTAACAATTTACAGTGCTTATGAATAAATTAATTAATTGCTCTATGCCGGAAGGATTATATGTAACCAGAAACACTGATAATAGGAATTTTCTCCGATTAGTACAACACACAACCAACCATACACTTGCACAGGCAGACTCGCACTCGCATACATAAATACATATAAATGTATACAAATATCTTTATGCATATATATGTATATATATACATATATATATATATATATATATGTGTGTGTGTGTGTGTGTGTGTGTGTGTGTGTGTCTGTATGTGTGTGTGTTACTCTATATATACACACATACATATCTTTATACGCACATCAATATATACATACATATATATATATATATATATATATATATATATATATATATATATACATACGCATATATATATATATATATATACACATATATATATATACATATATATATATACATACGCATATATACACACACATATATATGTATATATATATATATATATGTGTGTGTGCGTGTGTGTGTGAGTGTGCGTATGTATGTATGTAAGTATGAATGTATGTATATGTGTATGTTTGTATATCAAAAATATGTTCTCTCGTGGTGGAGATGATACATGCCAATTTATCCAACAGATAAATTACATTGTACACTAATTTTCATGATTCCCAATTAAGCTTCAGTAATAACTATTTGGTTGTGAGACATGCATAAATTTGCTTCAGAGCTATTAATTAATTTATTCATAAGCATTGTAGCATGTTACATAAATTACCTCGGAGATTAATTGCTAAATCTAACCACTAAATATATAATTCTGGGTATGGCTTCTTCACTGAAATATAAACAGTATCGCTGATGGTACATGCTTGTTCCTAACATCACTGAAGTTTAATAAGATGCAGCTTGATAAAAATCGCACAAGAGATTCTGAATAGCGCCATTATTGGAAATCTCTCTCTCTCCCTCTGTTTATGTGTGTTTGCGTGTCTGTCACTCTTTCTCCCTCTCTCTGGTTGTCTTTCCCCTACGTGTGTGTCTATATATATATATATATATATATATATGTGTGTGTGTGTGTGTGTGTGTGTGTGTGTGTGTCTGTGTGCGTGTATGTGTACATACGACAAACATCTTTCGGTATCCGTCTTCCACATCCACTCAGAAGGTTTTGGTCGGCCCGAGGCTAGACTGTTGTAGAAGGCACTCAATGTGTCATTCAGTAGAACTGAACCCGTAGCCATGTGATAGGGAAGCAAGTTTCTTGCCACACAACGACGCCTACACTTATATATATATATGTATGTGTGTACATATATATATATATATATATATATATATGTATGCATGTGTATATGCGCCTTTGTGTGTACGCGCGTGTATACATATATATATTCAATATATATATTAGCTAAATAGCTCGTCGATACCAGCAAATTTTTACAATAGTATGTCTTATATAAATTTCTTTTTATTCCATGTCAGACCATGCTTTCGCCGACAGGTAGACCTCTTGATTAGAATAGATTTGTGCAATTTTTCGCCAAAAATCTTTGTTGAGGATCTTTTTCCTTTTTAAATTATTTACATGTCTGTTCAGCCGTTTCACATTATTTTATTCATTAAAACTCAATAAAACATCAGAAGTTCTTCCAACTTTAGTCGTCGTAATGCATTGCTTTTGTTTGTTTAATAAAATTCCTCCTAATGAGTTTGCTCAAGATATATGCATGTATGCACGAACGTCGGTGTATTTAGGATTGCTGTTAGAGGATTGTCGTTAAGAAGGATGGAATATATCGATTCTGCAACTATTGCCTAAAACGTCTTGCCTTTATCGTGTCTCGAGTGTTGATGTACAATACAGCAAAATACGATAGTGTATAGGTGTGTATGCAGTACTGTTTCATGATAGTAAGATCTACAAAAAAAAAAAATCCATCTGATGAGAGATAAATATTATCTACTATTAGTTTCATATGTTGAAAACATTCCAAACATTGTTTCATAACACACCTGACATCTCGGCACAGTCATCAAGCACTGCCCACATGGTAAAACAAACTAAAAATGGAGCGAGAGAATAAACATGAAAAGATGAGTATGAAGTATATAGAAAAAGAGGAAGGTTGAAAAACCGGAAAACGTAATAACAATCAGAAGCAGCAAAAGGGGGAAAGAGTTATCTCCCTTAGATGGTAAATTATAAGGCTGATAAAATAGTGGGATAGAGTTTATCAGAGAGAGGAGGAACTTCCCAATTCTTCAACAGGAACTTAGGTATATGCTTACGACCACTGAAAATTTCGAATCTAGAGTTCAGCAGTGAGTTAGAGATCTTAGATCTAAAAACAGTCAGCTAAGCATAGATTACATTTTTTGATCCGTAAACGTGGTGTGAATTTTTCTATTATTTTCTACTTTATCGTATATGGTGTTGCGTTCCATTTAAAGCGTTGCTATCCACGTTAGCTAGCCAACTAAGTAGCTTTGTTATGGTTTCTATGTCGGATGGAAGCTACGTGATTAGTATAGCAATTCTTAAATTCTCCTTCACATTGTTCGATATAGCTCTTTTTACAGGTGTGTCATTATCTAGTGCTGCCGTAACTTCTGCTTCATATATGACGAGTTTAATGACACATCGTCAGTCAAGTGAAAAGATTCCCGGATCTCGACAAACGCAACTGGATTGGGACTTTTGGAGTATCTCATGTAATGATAGTCTTCATATTAGGGCAGCAGCTATAATATTTTCACAGATTGCCTGTTAAATATTTCCTATATATA
>NC_068986.1:48820623-48821159 GCF_001194135.2 Octopus bimaculoides
ATATATATGCACATATATATGCATACATACAAGCATACATACATGCATACATACGTAAATACATACATACATGTATACACACATATGAAATCGTACATACCTAAATAACTGGGAAGCAAAAACGAAAGGAAAATACAAAGAAAAAACAATATTTACTAAAGTATGTATGATTCTAAAATGCAGAGAGATCGAGAGAAAGAGAAACCAAAAGAGAGAGAGAGAAAGAGGGGAGCTGGCTGTCTGGTGACAGTTGAGTTGACTAATGGTTAATGAGTTGAATGAAATAGAAGATAGCATGATTATGGGTGTAGATGTTGGCTAAATTGGGCGAAACTAATGTCAGAGGTGAAGGAAATTTGGGACGAAAACATATCATTTTGAGCAAGTTTTATATTCAATGAAACAGAACAGGCTTCGCTCTGTTTCATGGCTGCTGATGTGAATTTACGGCCGATTATCAGGACAGCCGGTGATGGGATGAAGGACAGAGAGAGAGCGAGAGCGAGAGAGAGAGAGAGAGAGAGAGAGAGAGAGAG
>NC_068986.1:48821169-48821820 GCF_001194135.2 Octopus bimaculoides
AGAGAGAGAGAGAGAGAGAGAGAGAGAGAGAGAGAGAGATGGAGAGAGGGGGGAAGACAGTGGGTGGGGAAAAAGAATGCATGAGTCAGTCTGTATTTATGTGTTTATACATGTGCATATACTCACATATACAGAAATATATGTATATAGATATATAAATATATACATGTGTTTAAATCTATAAATGTATATATTTGTTTAGATGTATGAATGTATGTGTATATATATATATATATATACACACGTATATATATGTGTGTACTTATATATATCCCACATAAATACATACACACACACACATATGTATGTACATATATATCGATGTGTAAGTTTGCGTAGGGTGACGTGTGTGTAAATGTATGCGAGGGACGTGGATGTTGGGAAGCGTGTGTATAGGAGAGAGAAATGAGAAGAGAGATAGCTTAGTTAAGGGGAAAGGAGAAATAGTGAGGTATTACAAATGATATCGACAGAGAGGAACAGCGTAAGTATACTTGTAATATAAGTTGGTGTGCGTAAGAGTGTTTATATATGTGGCAGGAAGCTGTCTACAAGTATGGTTTAGATAGAGCAAGAGAAAAGTGAGAGAGATGAGTGAGATTTACGTGTGTATGTATCATATATATATATATATATATATATATATATATA
>NC_068986.1:48825751-48831170 GCF_001194135.2 Octopus bimaculoides
TATATATATATATATATATACATACGCACATACATATAAAAGAATAAAAAATGTCCTGCCCTGTGTGTCCTTCACATTTTCTCTTCTATCTATCTACCGATCTATCCATCTATCTATATATCTATCTATCTATTTATCTATCTATCTATCTATCTATCTATCTATCTATCTATCTATCTATCTGTCTGTCTTCTGTCTGTCTATCTCTTTATCTCTCTGTGTCTTTATCCTATGCATTCTGTCAGTCTATCTTTACATATCTAATAGTCTCTCTTTCTATCCACGTTTCTTTGCTTTTTCTCTTTCTTTATTTCTTTCTCTTTTCCCTTAATTCTCTCTCTCTCCCTCTCTTTCTTTCTTTCTTCTTTCTTTCTTTCTTTCTTTCTTTCTTTCTATGTGTGTAACTGCTTATCTATTCACCTGTCTGTTTGTCTCTCGGATATCTTTCATTCACATACATCCCTTATGTTCGTACCCCCCTCTCTTTCTCCCCCCACTTCTTTCTTTCTTTCACTGTCTCCGACACACAGGAGCCTTTATGTAGAGCATTAGACGAAAATATATTATACCGGCATTGCATGGTGCACAAGATGATTTTGATGACGATGACAATGATGATGATGGTGATGCGGTGCTCTATGGCGATATTGATAGTTTTGTGTTCACTTCGCGCCTGTGTGGCTTGTATGTGCATACGTCTGTAAGTTTGAATACACACTCATACACAAACACATATTCACACACACTCACACACACATAGATTCAAACATACATACATACATACATACATACATACATACATACACATATACATACATACAAATATACATACTGCACAGCGGATGTCAATGTACAACCAAAAGTTCAGGAAAAAGAGGATATTTATGATGAATTAATGCAGAACTTACATCTCTTGTACCCTGACTATAAATTCTCATTTGTACCTATAATCATAGGTGTATTAGGGTTGCACAAAATCCTAGGAATACTCGGTTTCACGGAGAAAGAGCAAAAGAAACTGATGCGGACCCTTCGAATCCAATGCATTAGTGGCACAGTGAAGATATGCAAGACATTTCCAATATTCTCCATTTGAGATTTTTATGTGAATAGATGCATACACTTGTGTGTATGTATCAAAAGCTCAAACTACACGCCAACTCAACCACATATTTACCAACAACGAGAATTCTCTTAACTCGAAAATGTTGTCGCTTTGTTAGCTTGAACTCACTCAATAAGAGCTTAAATGAAACTCAAAGGAAAAACATACACACATACATACATACATACATACATACACACATACATACATGCATACATGCATATCTACAAGCACACACATACATACACACATACATACATACATACACACACAGAGAGACACACATACATACATACATACATACATACATACATACATACATACATAAAACAACTTAGTCAGAAGGCATTTGCGAAACTTAACATTGAGTTTTCAACAAACTATTGACATTTGAAAAATAAGAATTATGTTAAACACTTTTACTGACACTTTATTTCCAGATTAATTTTGTACACGAAAATATATCCAATTTTGAAAAAGTTATCTGTTGATATAGAATATTTTATACATACATACATTGCATCGAATATAATCGAGGATCTATTTATGTGCATAGTTCAATCAAGAACTCGATTTCTTTTTGAGGAAAAACACTTTTCCTGTTCTGCGGTATACGAGTGGGTGCTGAGAATTTTCTGGCTATGGGTAAAAGAAAATATAAGAGGATTAGTTAATTATGATTTTACTCAACATATTCCCCTCTCTGATTCATATACTTATTGCAGCGATCCTTCAGTTTTTCTAAGCACTGTGAAAGAACTCGGAAAGTGATAAAGCGCAATTAGAGTACGTTCTGTTCTTTATTTTAAAAGTCCAAAATAGAATAAAAATTTCAATATGATCAAACATACAGTCCTATGCCAAGTTTCTATGTCATCACTTACGGCACTTTTTTCCAAGGATATGAACTTCCTCTAAATATCTTAAAGTGTTCTTCATCTCACACTGTGAAATTTCTTTCGCTTGAGAAGCACAGAGACATTCTGGCCATATTTGTGCATATTTTCTTATAAGAAACTGTTGGTTTTTTACCATTTTGTTTTTCTACCACTGTTTTTCTTCGATTATCTTTTCCGTACATTTGGTATTTCGGTCAATACGTTTTCAGCCTCTGTTCATTGAGCTATCTGTATGTTTATTTATGTATGTATGCAGGTGTATATGTATGTATGTATGTATGTATGTATGTATTTATCTATCTATCTATCTAACTATCTATCTATCTGTCTATCTAGACACACATCCACACATACACGCACACACACAAGGGTGGAGTGAAAAGTTCAGAGAATGGCTATGAAGGAATCATGCTAGAGCTGTGAAATGTTACATACATTAATTTCAATACCCCTTATTAATGACTGCATTATTTCTTTCCAGGTAAACTGGTATCTGATTGTTCAAAGATTTCAAAAGTAACAAGATCACTCAGAGAGCGCAAACGTCCGACAAGGCAACACTAACGTCCTCTCAACGATTTGCCAGAGATAATTTTTTAAATGAAAATATTTTAAATAAACTCGGTGGTTCTGACAAACGAGAATACAAAAAATGAACCCGACTGCTCTCAAAAATTAAGTAGGAAAAATAATCCAGAATATTGTACGGTACCGGATCGATCCCAAAATCTAATCAGTTCGTGCCAGTCACGAGGCCAAACATCCCTGAAAGTTTCATCCGAATCCATCCAGTGGTTCTTGAGATATCTTGTCCACGGACAAACAAACAAACACGACTGCAAACAATACCTCCACTTTCGCTGAGGCAGAGGTAAGTAGTAGAAACTAAGCATTGCATAAAATAAATTTATCACAAGCTGCTACTGGAAGTTTGAAACACAGACGGAATGCATATATGTATACACACGCATACACACATATGTACGAGGAAGTGTTGAGAAGTTCTTGGCTTTAAGGGAATCGTGAAAGGCCTGGCTGGAGGCTTAACCTTTCAAGTTCTTTTACAGGGCTTAAAAATTTAAAGGACTGCTGCAAAATGTGTGTGGATCTGATCCTCTTTTTTTTTCTTTTACCCAAAACCTGGGACTTTCAGTACCCCTCGTGTATAATAAAACTGGAGAGTGGAAAAATTTATTCATCATTACATGTGTTTCATTTTATAATAGGAGTTAAAAAATTGATGCATATATTAGAAGACATGTAAGACATCTACTATCAGCAATTGTTCACACAGAGATTCAAATAATACCACATTTAGACATTAGATGAACCATCATATAAAGTTCGTACTTAAGAATACTTTAGAGGGGTTTCCTGATTACTAACTATATATAAACATTTTGTTCAAATCTAAGTTTTGTATTGTTTGATTTTGTTTCTAAAACTTTCTAATACGAAATATCATACATAATTTGTACCAGATGAACAATTTTGTAACTCCTATTAGCAAATGAAACATACGTAATGCTAAATAGATAATATCCAACAACAGGAGATACCAAACCAATCTCTTGTTTTGGTATTATTACACTGCAGGAAATATTTTCCAGTAGTTTCACCTCATTTACATACTTCACACAAATATAACATCTATATATATATAGGCGCAAGAGTGACTGTGTAGTAAGTAGCTTGCTTACCAACCACATGGTTCCGGGTTCATTCCCACAGCGTGGCACCTTGGACAAGTTTCTTCTACTATAGCCTCGGGCCGACCAACGCCTTGAGAGTGGATTTGGTAGACGGAAACTGAGAGAAGGCTGTCGTATATAAGTATGTGTGCGTGTATATGTCTGTGTGTCTGTGTTTGTCCCCCCCCAACATCGCTTGACAACCGATGGTGGTGTGTTTACGTCCCCGTAATGTAGCGGTTCGGCAAAAGAGACCTATAGAATAAGTACTAGGCTTACAAAGAATAAGTCCTGGGGCAATTTGCTCGACTAAACGCGGTGCTCCAGCATGGCTGCAGTAAAATGACTGAAACAAGTAAAAGAGTAAAAGAGTATATATATATATATATATATATATATATATATATATACTAGGCTGTCCGGAAAGTTCTAAACGTTTTCAAACTAATTCTTTTAACGCTTCATTGAACACGCTTGAAACGTAACATAGTTAAAGTTTTGATGTTGCTTGATGTGGTAGGGCATCAATTCTCTGTTTCTAACTAAAAATACATTTATCTTTCATTCCGGTTACCCTTTATTGACATTTGTAATGCCTTTCCAATTTTAAAAAAAGGAGAAAATGCTGCGAAGACTTGAAAAAATATTTGTGAAGTTTATGGTGATGATACTGTAGGTCAATCAAACGTTCGAAGGTGGTTTGCAAAATTTAAAGCTGGAGAGTTTAGCTTGAAAGGGGACAGTCCCATTAGAAGACCTTCAAAATTGGATGAAGGTGTTTTAAAGGCAAAAACCAAAGAAAACTCAAATATTATGACTAGAGAACCTGCAAAGAAGCTGGAAGTTTCTAAAAGTACGGCTCATGAACACCTAGTGAAGCCAGAATACATTTCTCACTATAATGTATGGGTCCCTCAAAAATTCTCAGAAAAGAATTGCTCGGACCAGTATTCCGTATGTGATATGCTTTTGAGACGGAATGAAAGCATGCGTTTTTTGAAACAACTTGACTGGAGATGAGAAATGGATTATGTTCGAAAACGTAGTGCAAAAAGATCCTGAAGTTTGCGTAAGGATCCTTTCCCACAAAACAGCAACCAAGGATGAGTATCCATGCCAAAAAACTATGTTTTGTGTTTGGTGGGATCATAAAGGCATTATCTATTATGAGCTTCTTTCACAAAACCAGACCATTATTTCTAATGTGTACAGTCGTCAGCTGGCTAATTTGAATCAAAAAATCAAAGAACTGAGGTCAGAGATTGTCAACAGGAAAGAGGTAGTTTTCCAACAAGATAATGCCCGACCACATATATCTTTGGCTATCCGAAAAAATTTACATGAACTTGGTAGGGATCTCTTACCCATTCACCATATTCTCTCGATTTTGCGCCATCCGACAACCACTTGTTTTTGTCTCTATTGAACTTATTGCAAGGAAAAACATATATAGATTTAGATGGAATCAAAATGAATCTAAATAACATTTTTCAACAAAACCAGTCAAATTTCATGCTAATGGAATTTCTAAATTGTCTGATAGATGGGTAAAAGTCATTAATAATAATGGAAATTCTTTCATTGAATAAAATTTATTGAAATTTCAGTTATTTATATCATCTTTTGCAAATTAAGAAATGCTCAGAGCTTTCCAGACAACCTAACACACACACACACACACACACACACACTATTGTATGTATATATATATATATATATATATA
>NC_068986.1:48834548-48836262 GCF_001194135.2 Octopus bimaculoides
TATTAGGAGGTCACAGGAATTCATTCACCGAAAAAAAAATTTCCAGTGATTCCAGAACAGGGTGATCCCCTAAGCCCCCTTTTTTTCTGAACCAAAATAAGGAATTTGCAGCATATTAGGTCAGGTTACTTCATTCCACGCAAAAAATCCATGTTTTTTTTTTTTTCTAAGTGAAACTTGTGCGGTCATTACATAAAAAAAATACTCTACATGTTTTCGGGTTCAGTCTCACTGCGTGGCACCTTGGGCAAGTGTCTTCTACTATAGCCTCGGGCCGATCAAAGCCCTGCGAGTGGATTTGGTAGACGGAAACTGAAATAAGCCTGTCGTATATATGTCTGTGTGTGTACGTGTATGTGTGTTTATATTTGTGTGCCTGTGTTTGTCCCCCACCTACCTTCACTTGACAACCGATGCTGGTGTGTTTACGTTCACGTTACTTAGCGGTTTGACAAAACAGACTGATAGAAGAAGTACTTATTAGGGTTAGAAAGAATAAGTCCTGAGGTCGATTTGTTCGGCTAAAGGCGGCGCTCCAGCATGGCCGCATTCAAATGACTGAAACAAGTAAAAAAATAAAAGTATATATATATATATATATATATACACATATGTAAGCACATAAATACAAAACAAGGTGGAAAAATTAGTACTGGAATACCAAAGGTACAGCAATATGCTTTCATTAAACTCGAAGAAAAGTCTTCATGAAGTGTTACTCAGAGTTTCACGTTCGGACCGCGTTGATATAAGGGCGTGTGTGTGTGTGTGTGCGTGTGTGCGTGTCTGTGTGTGTATGTATGCCAGGTACTGAAAAGTTCCTGGCATTGGGTAAAGGAAAAGAGTATCGCTTAATTATGACTTTATGAAACATAGTCCCCTTTCAGATTCACACACTTAATGCAGCGGTCCTTCAGTTTTTCCAAGCCTTGTAAAAGAACTCGGAAGGTTGGGCCTCCAGCCAGGCTTTTCGCGACACCCTTAAAACCAGGCACGTTTCAGCACCCCCTCGTGTATTTGTGTGTGTGTCTGTGTCTGTGCGTGCGCAAGTATGTGCGTAATAAAATGTCGACTGTTTAAATGAAAGACGGTCACGTACGAATTAGATACCTATTGCCCTGGATATCTTACAGACAAGATTCTATGTTAATTTACCACCACCATCGCGAAACAAAATCGAATTAGAAAGAAGGTAACCTTCAGTTATAAGCGTGTCGCTTCCATTTGTTTATATATTTATTTATCTATTTATCTATTTATTTATTTACTTATTATTGATCTACTTATTTTTGTGTCTATGTGCTTCGGTGAGCAATAAAATCCGGCATACAATCATGACTAATATAATTAGTTGGATGTAATTGTTTAGGAAATGGTTCCAATAACTGCCGGCAGAAATTATCTGATGAATCTGAACCTTATAAACGATTGCGCACAAATGTGTGAAGGTATGTGCGTATATGTATGTACGTATGTATGTATGTCTATACAGGTATATATATATATATATATGTGTGTGTGTGTGTGTGTGTGTGTGTGTGTGTGTGTGTGTGTGTGTAAATATGTATGTATACACACCCGCACACATAGATAAGCACACAGACGCAGATGTATGCGAAGTTATGTAAGTTATATAAGAGTTTATATCATATATATATGCATGAATACACACTCATACATACATATATACATACATACATGCATACATACATAC
>NC_068986.1:48836441-48841770 GCF_001194135.2 Octopus bimaculoides
ATATATATACGTACACATATGCATATATTTATACACACACGCCTGCACACTTATACATATATGTACAAGTATATTTATGTGTGTGTATCTACGTGTGATTTAGTCTTTACGACAGCTATTAGGTTCCAAGAGTGTTTATGCCCCATGTGTTATCATGGTCAGGGTAAACTTTGATATGTATTATCTGAATCGGTCTTCACAACGGAAAAATCACAAAATGTAAATAGTCAGATAAGCACACCTCTAAGTGCCTTTACACACACACAGGTACACACACACTTGCACACACACACATACACACGCACATGCATACACACACACACACACATATATTATTTTATTTTTGTACTTGTTCCAGTGATTTGACTGCGGCCATCCTGGAGCACCGCCATGAAGAATGTTTTACCAGATTATGAGATACATAATTAGATCGATAGATAAGTGATTACTCTTATATTACACGCATTCATACACACACACAAACAAACTCACATACATACACACACTACTGACACTCACTCGTCAATGTATATCCACAATGTAATATATACATCCTGTGAGAACGTATGAGTGTATATTATAACTATGTTTAAACATATGCATGAACAGTCATAAATGCTCATATTCGATACTGATGATAATATAGATTCATATAGATGCTTAAAAATATAAAAATAACATTATTAAAAAACAAACAAGTACAAAAGAAAATGTAAGCCTCCACCTCCATCATTAATATATATTACTATAACCAAAAGTAAAATCAAATCTGCTGAGATCGTTTATTATTATTATTATTATTATTATTATTATTATTATTATTATTATTATTGTTAGTGTTATGGTTGTTTAATGTTTTTACTATTTGATATCAGCATGATATATCGGATATCTTCTCTGTTCTCGTGTTTAAATAATATTAGATGTTTAATGATAACTCTTGGATTGTGTAATGTATTCAGACATGAAAAGAAGATTGTCTAAAGTTACTAGCAATAGATATATTGTGTTGCGTCTGATTGATTCGCTGCCGCTGCTGCTTTTGTTGCTGCGGCTGCTGTTGTTGTTGTTGTTGTTGTTTAACCCCAAGTCTGTTGTGTCTCGGTCAACAAGTAAACTAATGATCCAACGCATATGATCAGTAATATTCCTTTTTCTTTTCTTCTTGTTTTCTTTTTCTTTTCTTCTTGTTTTCTTTTTCTTTTCTTTTTTTTTTGATAATCTCATCCATGTTGCCTTTAGAATTAATACAATATGTTCAAAATATTTTATAAAAAAGTTAGTACGTGATTTGCGTGGAATTTGGCTGCTATTTCTAACAGATAAAGTTTCTCTCCCTAAAGAGGCTTCCTTTTTGATGTCGTTGTTGTTTCTGCCTCCGTCTCTTTAATTCCTGTTTCAATTTAAAACCCCAAATACCCGAACCTTGATCACGTTTACTTATAATCATGGATTGTTGTAGTGAACGTGGGACACCATTATCCTGGATGTTCATTTTTATTTTATTATTTTTAGACATTAAAGTCAGTTGTAAAGTGATGTAGCTGTTTTTACTTAGTCAAACTGTCACATACAGGTTCTGTCATATGTCTGGATAAAAATCCATCCTAGGACTTGTTTATACAGAATCCCTCGCTCATCTGTAAACACCTTTATAGACTGGCTGTTGTAACTTAATAGAGATTTGGCTGTTGTTTCTAGCTAGTCAAACTTTCACATACAGGCTCCTTACTTGGGTCATGTAAAGGTATGGTTTAATACCAGTGTCCATATGACCACGGGGTGAGGATCTATGTAAGAGTTGTGAGGGTCCACGCAAGCAAAATAGAAAATTTGGGATACACTGTAGCACAGGGCTTCTCAAACTATCTGATGTGGCGTACCGGCAGTTTTTTTTCCAATGTGCCAAGGACCGGTAATATTTCTTAGTAATATTAATTTATACCGGAAATGGTAAGGTAAGGTAAAGTTTTCTTCTCAAGTCATACCGACTCATAAAGGGCGGTTTCACGGTTTCCATGGCGTATAAATACCCCACCTGGAGGGAACGCCGGTCTGTCACAGGATTGTTCCTTTTTCTAGCTGAGTAGACTGGAGCAACGTGAAATGAAGTTTTTTGCTCAAGGACACAACACATCGCCCGGTCCAGGAATCGAAACCACAATCATACGATCATAAGTCCATTAAACCATGTGCCTCCTCAGTAATGAAAGGAGTCTACATATAAAAAAATGATTGAGAACCATTGGTTTAAAGTCTTTTTTGATATCAAAATACAACACCATTACCATTTCAGAACACTTAGGTAGTTTAATGCAACTAGTTATCGCCTTTTACTTGTTTCAGTCATTAGACTGCAGCCATGCTGGGACAATGCCTTGAAGAATTTATCGGTTTCACTAGGATTTGTACTCCGAATAAGTTTTGTTCTAACGTTTCTGCAAATTCACCGGTGAAAAGCAAACTTGACCACGCCGGGATATGAACACAAAATATAAATAGCCGGTAGTATATTGCAAAAAAGGTTTTTTTCTCGGACGCTTTAATGATTCTGATGTTTCATTACCCTCATCACAGTTCTGATATCCCCATGATGTCTCAACGAAACAAAAAGCTTAATTTCAGTAATTGACAAAAATATTAATATATCAACTCATAAAGGCGGTTTCCCAGTTTCCATGGCATATACGTGATCCAGATCAGAACATCCTCCTGAAAGGCATGCCACTCCGTTGTAGGGATCAGAGCCAGCAGATTTAAGGGAAGGGGACACGTCAATTATGGTGTCGATTAACCTTGTCCTTAGAAAGTGTTAATAATATTGATTGAGGTGATAGCTTGGCAGAATTACTAGAGCTTCGGACACAGACTCCCTGCTGTATTTCTTTTGGTCCTGGACCTTTTGAGCTCAAATACTTCTTCGGTTAACTTTATCTTTCATCCTGTCAGGGTAATAAAATAAAGTGCCTTCCAAATACTGGTGTGGATGTTATCTAGAAACCCCTACCCTCACAACGGTTGCCCTTGTGAATCAGAAATTAGAAACGTGTCCTCTCCCCTCAAATCTTAATTAGAAAGTATTAATGATATCAAATGAAGTCAGAGGAAGGCGGCAAGGTGGTATTTAAGGGGACGGGTTGATATTTATGCCGGTGAGATGGCAGAATCATTACCGCACCGGAAAAAATGCTTAGCGGTATTTCTTCCGGATTTACGTTCTGGCCAGCAAATTTGAGGGATGGGGTACACGTCAATTATATCGACAGCAACATTGTCTGGTACTATATTTTATCGACACCGAAGTGATTAAAGGCAAAGTCGACCTCGACAGAATTTGAACTCAGAACATTACATTCGAAAGAAATACTGCTAAGTATTTTGTCCGATGGTAGCTTGTCGCCTTCGATAAAATAATGACAATAGGGGTTCCAGTTGATTAGATTAACGGAACAGCCTGCTCGTGAAATTAACGTGTACTCCAAAGACACGTGTACCCTTAACGTAGTTCTCAAGGGAATTCGGCGTTACAGAGTGTGAAAAAGCTGAGCCTTTGAAATATAGATGCAACTCATTTTTGCCAGCTGAGTTGACTGGAGCAACGTGAAATAAAATGTCTTGCTCAAGGACACAACGCATCGCCGGGAATTGAACTCACGACCTTGTGATCGTGAGCCGTATCACTAAGCCACGCGCCTTCACAGAGAGCACAATAACAAGTTTGAATTATGTAATGGAATCAATGTGATCGGCTAAAATACTTAAAGGTTATATCATACAATGGCAGGGATGTATGCTAGTAATATTTGTTTGACACAAGGCCTAACGTTTTGGAGGAGGCGTAGGTCGATCACATCGATTCCAGTGTTCAACTTGAACGTATTTTATCGACCCCGAAAGAATCAAAAACAAAGTCGACCTTGGTGATATTTGAACTCAGAACGTGGACGAAACGCTGTTTAGAATTTATTACCGGCGTGCTAACGTTCTACGAGCTGGCTACCACGCAATTAAACATCATATTATATAAAATATATTATATAAAATAATATTATCTGCATTTTGATTCGACTTGAATTCAATATCTCCATAAATACAGAGCCGTATCATTGATACGTTGATACAATTTGATTAGAAGATATCAGAAGTTATCAAAACTCAACCAAAACACGTATGGACGGAATTAATCGAACATTCGTTTGAGATGGGATCGAATGTAAGCCATTCTTTTTTAGCTGGTATGTTTGTAAATTGATCTCAATCTTCTGTCTGGCTCTATCTATCTATCTATCTATCTATCTATCTATCTATCTATCTGTCTGTATGTCTGTCTGTCTGACTGTCTGACTGTCTGTCTGTCTGTATGTATGTATGTATGTTTGTGTCTGTCTCCCTTGCTCTCTCAATACCTGTCTTTCTCCCCCTCTCTTTCCCTCTCTTTTGTGGGTCTTACTATCACGGAACAGTACATTTATATATATATGTGTGTGTGTATATGTATATGTGTGCTCGCGTGTCTGTATGTGCGTGTGTGTGTGTCTATCTATCTATCTAGCTAGCTAGCTATCGATCTGTCAATCGAAATCGAATTTGCCTTTTATTTTTTCGAGGTCGATAAAATAAGAACAGATCAGTTGAAAACTGTAGCGCAATGCTGTATAGTGTGATCTTGTATGAAATAGGGATGTGGCGTATTGCGTGGAGCAATGGTACTCGACGATAAATTCCAGTCAATATTCTTTTTGTTTTATGTGTGTCTTTATATGATATTATTGATTTTTTACTTGTTTCAGTCATTAGACTGCGGCCATGCTGGGGCACCGCCTTGAAGAGTTTTTAGTCGCACGAATCGAATCCACTACCGTTTTCATTTTTTAGACCTGGTACTTACTCTATCACTCTATTCAACCGAATCGCTAAGTTACAGGGACGTGCACAAACCAACAAGCAGTTGTCAAGCGGTGGTGGGGAGAAACACAAAGACAGACAGACACACACAGGCGCACGCATGCATGCACACACATACACACACATATGTGCCAAGTTTTTTTCCTTTTGCTTTCAGTTTCCGTCTACCGAATCTACTCACAAAAGGCTTTGGTCGGCCCAAGGCAATAATAGAGGACACTCGCCCAAGGTGCCATGTAGTGTGACTAAGCCCAGAACCATGAGGTTGGGAAGCTAACTTCTTACCACACAGCCACTCCCGCGCCTATGAATGTGTAAAAAGAATTTAAAAGAAAAGGAAAGCCTCCAAGGTATGATAGATTTCGCTACAAATTTATCCTTACTGAACTATACGCTAAGCAGCGGCGCGCGCGCGCGTATATAT
>NC_068986.1:48841964-48851481 GCF_001194135.2 Octopus bimaculoides
ATATATATATATATATATATATATATATATATATATATATATATATTTACCTTGTTTTCAGTTTCCGTCTACCAAATCCACTCACATGGATGTGGTCGGCCGGAGGCTATAGCAGAAGACACTTGCCCAATGTGCCACGCAATGGAATTAAACCCAGAAACATATGGTTGGGAAGCAAGCTTCTTACCACCCAGCCACGCCTTTTTACCACACGTGCGCCTATGAATGTGAATAAAGAATTTCAAAAAAGGAAATACCCAAGCTGTGGTAGATTTTGTAACAGATTCATCCCTACTGAACTATACGCTGAGCAGCGGTGGAACAGTATAGCGGACATGTTGTAGGTATTAAAGTTTTCTCTTTATACACATTTTCCTCTTTTCTTTTACTGTTTTCTATTTCGTGCATTTTCTCTCTTCAAATCCTTTTATATTTTCATGATGAAAACCGGTAACATTGACATTTATATGATTCTCCGCATATAATTTCTTGTATTTCCAATTATTAATCTCTCTGCGTTCTTCAGTCATAGTCACCACCACCATCACTACAGCGACCACTTCTACTACCTCGTCACCATCATGTCATCGCCGCTACCGACACCATCGTCACCAATAACACCACAACTCTGCTTCCGTTCATGTCCTTTCTTCTTTTCATCCTCTTTACAATTTTTATTTTTTAATACATTCTCGCCTGCTAATCCTTAATCAACTGACTTTCAACACACCTCTCCATATCCTCATCCCCATCCTTATTCTCCTTCCCTTCCCCAATACCCTTATCTCCTCTCTTCTATTTTTCTCCACTTTCTTCTTCATTTTCAGTCCTTTTCGATAGTTATTTCCCCTTCTGACTTCCCTCAATCTGTTTCTCTTTCTCTTTCTCCTCCCACCTCTCTCATTCTGTCTATCTATATATCTATTTATCTATTTATCTATCTACCTATCTATCTATCTACCTGTCTTTTTGTCTGGAGTAACGAACCCAAACTTAGCACAAACTGCATCAGCTATGCTTAACCCCCACCCACTCTCTCTCTTCTCTCTTTCTTCTCTCTCTCTCTTCTCTCTTTCTTCTCTCTCTCTCTCTCTCTCTCTCTCTTTCTTCTCTCTCTCTCTCTCTCTCTCTCTCTCTCTCTCTCTCTCTCTTTCAAATACCCAGCTAACCATCCAATCAAAACACCCACCAACCTACCCAGTCCAACACACTTCTAGATCAATAAATCCCATCATCATTTATGACAGCTCGGCATGTAATTGCGATAAATACTCACTAGATGGCGTGACTGTTCGTCCCTATTAGCATTCTACTTGAAGCTTATATTTCCCTCTACACTTTTTTTCTTCTTTGTATTCATTTCTGTGTTTAGTTTGTTTTTAACATCTTCATATTATATCAAGTGATATAATTCATTTATTTACTGTGAGAGGTTTCGATCTCGGTGCTGCAACTATATGTTAATTTCTACATTGCGTAATTTTTCACTCTTTTAGCAAATCGTTATTTTTCGTTTCCGTTTTCTAGGAGAGCTTTGCAGCTTATTGCCCGGAACTGGTAAAACATCCGGTAACTGAAATACAACGTCATATATTGTATTTTTTTCCATGCTTGATTGATTTATTTTTCTAATGCAGTGACTGGTTAACTACAGACCAATCGCCTACATTTTATTAAGACATTCCTTGAATTACTCCTCTGTTGTTAGGAAATGAGTCTTTAGCTCTTCAACCGACAACTTCGAGTTGGTCAATACCATGAGAGTGGAATTTAGTTCACAGAAACTTCATAGATGCTCACCTTATTTGTATATATCTTAGACCAATATATCAGTGTATTTTGACGAAAAATATAAGCATAGACAAGAAAACTGAGAAGTCGTAACCTAACGAATGAATTCCTAAAGGATTTTTTTCTTTCGAACCTATTTATAGACACTGTTTTATTAATTTCAGTGTCAGATCTACGGCAAAACAGTACCTGCCCGCAGTAATTCATCAGCTATAATATAAGACAATTAAATATCTTAAAAGTTATGCATGATTTAGAGCACACTCGTAGAAAGTTGTGTGTAAAGACTGATGTCTATGAAAGAAAGAGAAACAAACTGCTCACGCCAACATGCTTTCGTCTGACATCTTTTGCAAGAAACATTTATTTCGTGTTTCTCTTACTGGTTTAGTCAGACGAGAAAAGGTAATGCCCATAGTCCTTTTCAAGCTAGAGAACTGGTCTGAAAGTTTGCAACGGACTGGTATTATTTAGCCAAAGGCACACAAGGATCCGAGATGTTAAAACCTGATGATGGGTTATCTCCCTGCGATAAATAGAAACAATTACACCGGTGGATTGTCACTTAGTTTCTGTTCTTCAAACCTTATTCATAAGCCTTTTGATGATTAGAAGACACTTGACGAAAATCGAAGGAGTGGAATCGAACCCACAGAGCAAACTTCTTATTTTTGAAACTTGTATTTGACAAAATTGAATGCCGTTTTGTGATTGCGAATCCAATGGTATTCATGACATATTGCAACTGCAGTGGGAAATATATGAAGAAACTAGATGATAGATGGAATGAGCGGAAATTACCGATTGTTACAGATGTACTCCAAGGGGAAATATTGGCTCCCTAGCTGTTTATTACACGAAGGAACTTCAATATGACTTCTGAATGGCAGGTTGTTAATATCTGAATCAGAGTCCATCTAATGATATTGCAATCGTTACGAATATAGCACCAGATGGAAGCAATCCGAACATTAAAAAAAAGGCTTTTCAAGGATTGCGTTCTAAATAATGAATCAGATATAAAAACAGAAAAACACAGTCTGGCAGCAAATATTAATAAATGTAGCATATTAAAAATGGTGTGGGTTTAGAAAAAATAGACAGTTTCTTGTGACTTGCATCATAATTCTTAGTTTTAAACCTTAGACCATAGACCATCGTATGCTGCGCTGATGTCAATCCAATCACACTCGCCACGTCTGCCTCTCGACTGACATTTGTTTTGTCATCCTCTTGTTTTTGCCGCGTTCAGATCTCTTTTTTATAGATTTGCTTTATCAGTTTAATCCAACTCACTGCTCATTTAAAATTGTAAGATTACGACTCCAGCACTTTTTTCGGTCCCTTTCCATCGTTCACTCTCCATAGATGAATCAGTCACCATAACATTCACACACAATATTATTATTAATTTCTTTTATCTTATTCTCTTGAGTATTTCCATATTGGTGATTCGAGATATTTAAGATATTGTACATGATTCTGAGAAGAAATCATTATGGAATGTATTCAGCCATTTCTCATCCCTATTATATACTTGTTTATCTATATCGGCAACTGAAATACTAGGAATTAACTTCAAACACAAACGAACTTCCTATACCTAGAGATCAAGCATTAGACAAAATTTCACTGTTAGGCTATACTCGAAATCGGGTTTCCCGGTAATCCTCTACGGTCGTGAAACCTATAATATGCACATAGAAACAGAAATGTTGCGCTTAACCATCGTTGTTTTGATATTTTCTACATCAGGTGTTTAAGGGTTTTTGCTTGACATAGCATACGCCACGCTGCCCATATCACACGTAATACTACATGCACGAACTCACATAAGAAACAATTACATAGGTGTATCTGTTTAAGTGAATGTTTTATCATCACTTATAACGATTGGATTATCGAATCCCGCACAGTTTTGAATGAAATATATACAGAATATATTTCGCTCGGCAAACCCCTAAGGAATCTAAGATCCAAGTGTCAAAGACTAGAATCAACGTATGCAAGAACAATCTGGATATTAAATGAAACATCAGAGGGCATCATCTATATCTCGGACGATTGCAGGAAAGAGTGAACTATTTACTGTTAGTACAAGAAATATGATTTTATTATATGTCACCTTTGAGCTGCAATCTATATTAATAAAAGTGAGTTTATTGAATTTCTTTTTATTTATTTTGTTCCGTTGAAATATGAGCTTTAGCTAACTTTCATTATTATTTCCAGTTCACTTCTGTATCATAGGAGTATATTAAGGTCTACACACACACACACAGACACACACACACTCACGCACACACACACGCACACACACACACACACACACACATTCATAGAGATGTACATATATCTTCATATATATATACACATATATATGTATATAAATATATTTCTATGTATACACACACACACACATATACAGATAATAGATAGATAGATAGATAGATAGATAGATAGATAGATAGATAGATAGATAGATGTGTGTGTGATTTGTATGTGTGTGTTCGTGTGTGTATGTGTGAAAGTATGTACAAAATCACTGGTAAGGCCATTTAGTTAAGAATTTCGCTTGGCAACCATGTGGCTTCAGTTTCATTTGTTGTTCAGTATCTTTGGTAGGTGACTGCTCTTGTATATCCGGGGGGAGTGAATTTGGTAGACAGAAACTGTGTGGGAACACGTTGTGCATACATACATACATACATTCAATATCCCAGAATTCATTTATAGTACCAGTGCTGATTCTAACATTTGGGATACTTGACTGGCCTGTAGAAGAAATCCACTCCATAGACATTAAAGCCCTCAAGGTTCTAACATCAGCTGGAAATCTCTACCAAAATAGTGATATCGACAGGTTCTGTAGGGGCTTGGGATCAGGGCAGACATCCTTGGAATATTCCATAGTCTCTTACAGGCAGCGCTTGCTAAACAACAGCAGCAAAAATAAATACATTTAGTGTTGAAAATTGAAGAAACGATATCCCACGTGTTGGAAGTGAGCTGCTCAGGAAGTATTCTCTTCCGGATTACTTCCCATACAACCCCAAATCAGCTGAACTAGCACACCTTATAGAATACCTCGAAGTGACACGCTCAGCATACCGCAAAAAACTCATACATGGGTATGTTGCTGATAGACTTGAAGAAAATAGTAACATTGACGTGAAGAAAAGCCTCTCTTGGATTCCTGACAGCTACATCACATCGCAGTGCGAAGGCAATGCCTTTGCAATGCAAGAACAGGAGATTGCTACCAAATACCTAATCAACAAAAGGGACAGTGACGTTCATAAAATTCCAAAAGGCAATCGTAAATGTAAATTATCATATTTCTGTAGGAGACATAGCATGTGATTAGCTGTCCAAAAATGTTAAGGTAATACCTCTCAATGTGGCATTTTTGATCTTGGTCGAAGTTTCTCTCGTTTCAGAAAAATCAAATCAAATCTAGGTGGCAGAGTTAACTCTAAGGGCTTGTGGAAAGAACTAAGGAGGCATCATATGTCCTTCATTGCTGACAACCCCTAAAACTATGACAGTTGCAGAAAATTTTGCATGCATAACACTTGAAACTTCAGAGGGGTCTGCACATAACTATATGTTCTGTTAGCTTTTTCATATTGGTCTGCTGGATTTTTCAGTTTGTTTAAGAGCCTTTGAGATCTGATGTAATGATTTTCTTTTGCTTTTTCTGACAAATTGACCTTTGCAAATCATACAAGACTTATATCTGATGCCTTCGTGGACAACATTTCTGACTCTTCCTTCTGACAGATGGAGATCTTTTACAATTGACCTCATGGACTTTCTGGGATTGTAACCAATTGTCTGTTGAACGTACTGGATAAATTCAGGTGTTCTAATGCTTTCAGAGCGTTTAGAATGCTTTTTATACTTTGATACTGGTGATACGTTTCCATCTTCAGTCTCTAGCTCCTTACAAACTTTGTAGACGAAAGATCTGGCAACTTTTAAGACCCGAGATATTTCTAAATCGCTATGGTCAACTTTTGTAACCACAATAACAGCATACCTTTTTTTTTCTAGAGTAAGCTGAGGGTCTGCCGTTATTATCTTCTGGAACAAAGATTGTACAGAGTTAGCAAAATATGCAGTAATGACCCCAAAACAAGGGTATGTCCTCAAATACCTTACGTCCCCTATATAAATATATATATATATATATATATATATGTATGTATGTATATATATATTACTGAGATGTACTTGCATAGCAAGTGACATGATCTGTGATCGTGTGCTGAAACAGAAACAATTGTAGCGTGCAAGGTGTTTATAAGTCATTTAAAAAAACTTCAACATTTAAATCTAATTTGTTAAAATATTTTCGTCGCTTTGAATCCGCGACTTGTTCACTGACAAAATTCCGTGCTGCATCTGAGAAAGTAACAGTTTATGAAACTCAAGTTTCATAAACTTCTTAGTCTAGCGTGTCTACACCATTTCAAATTCTTTGTTGTACGACTTAAAAGGTCAGAGAATGAAGACTGAAGTCCGTCACCCACCTGAGAAAGCAATAATTAATGTAAGTAGCTGAAATCTAGAAACCTCTGAAGAAGCAGTACTGAACAAAGGTCTCAACTTTGCGACAACCACCAAGCGCATTCCATACTTGGACATAATAGCCCCTGTTGAAGAGATAGCCATGAAGATACCAAAAGCTCAAGGAGATGAACTAAGGTGGAAAATAAGACAGATACTAGGAAAAGCAAAACTTCCCAAACCAAACATTACTAAGGAAGAGAAGTTCGCTATCAAAATACTACAGAGTGACAATTCCATCATAATACTTCTAGTGGACAAGAGAAATACTACAGAGGTCATGAACAAGTCTGACTACTCTGAAAAATTGGCAAGTCTTATACATGATGGAAGTTACAGCAAAGAGAAGAAAGAGCCAACTCTGAAAACAGAGAGGAAGTTGTTACAGATCTTGATCAAGAACAATGATCACTTTACACCAATGAAGTACCGACAACTAACTCAACACTACAGTAAACTACCACACATGCACGGTCTCCCTAAGATTCACAAGGATGGTATTCCATTTCGACCTATAGTGAGCTGTAGAGGTTCAGCATGGCATCCACTGAGCCGCTTTCTTGTGGATATAATCAGTCCATTAGCAGGAAAGTCAACATCGTACGCGAAGAATTCCCCCCACTTCACAGAATTGATCAAGGATACCCCCATTGAATCCAACCAGAGAGTGAGTCTAGATGTGATAAGTCTTTTTCACTAACCGGTGGAGCACTATCGGTGACTCGAGAAAAACTAGTAACAGACACCCATCTAAAAAACGCACGAGTATACCAATAAGAAACTTGATGGAAATGTTGAACTTCTGTGTAGAAACTACCTACTTCAATATGGACACTGATATATATCGACAAAGGAGGGTTTAGCTATGGGATCGCCATTATCACCGAAAATACCCAATATATACATGGAATACTCTGAAAATTTGGCTTTAGGATCAACACCACTAAAACCAACCCTATGGCTGCGATATGTTGATGACACCTTTATACTCTGGCCCCACCAGGAAGATGTCCAAGTGCTTTTAGATCATGTGAACTCAATAAAGCCATCCATACAGTTCACAATGGAAAAGGAAAAAGACAATCAGCTAGCATTCCTGGACGTATTAATAACACACACCAAGTATGGATTCAGGACATCCGTACACCGCAAGCCAGCCTTCACTGGACGATACCTCAACTTCAATTCCCACCATCCATACAGTGTAAAGAGAGAGATTGCTCACTGCCTAAAACATCGTGCAAAGAACATAAGTAGCGATCGTGATACACACCACGAAGAAAACATCAAGCTCAATAACAATCTATTAAGCAACAACTACACAAAAACATACTATGCACTCCAATTATGAAGAAAAGAGGGGATGAAACCAATAAACTATCCACAGTCTGTCTACCCTATGTAAAAGGCCTCTCAGAAAAGATACAAAATATATGCGGCCCACATGACATAAGGACAGTATTCAAGAGTAATACAACATTTCGCAAATATCTCCTTCGAGTAAAACCACCAATAGAAGAGAATATGACCAAAGACTGCGTGTAATCAATCCCATGCAACTGTGGTAGGTTATACAAAGGCGAAACATGTCGCCCCAACAAAGTAAGGGTAGACGAACATCGCAAAGCTGTGACGCGTGGAGATATTGATAAATCGGGCATAGCTGATCATGTATGGAAAAATGGTGACCACCTCCCCCTGTGGGATGAAGTTAAAATAAACAGAGAATACCACTGGAAGACACGAAAACTAAATGAAGCAGCACATAAGCTAGGACACAACAACCTCGTAAGCAGACCGAATGCAGATATGTGTAGCATATGGGAACCGGTATGAAGGAATGATAGGAAAATATTAGTTTTATAAGCCCTAAAATTCACTCCATAATTGCCCACGGGCATATGGCGTAGTGGTTAAGAGCGCGGGCTACTAACTTCCGAGTTCGATTCCAAAATTGCCTTTACACCAGGAAACAGTTACGCAAACATAGATGAATATACTCAGATAGAATGCTTAAATAGTCTTTTTATGGAAACAGGATTCTCGAGGTGGTCATTAAGTTCTGCAGTAATTTGGGGAGCTGTACTTTTGTGATCCTTTCTAACAATTCACGTAAGAGTCCGACGGTCTCTATCTGAAAGTTTTAGTTTTCTTCCGGAATTTTGTTTCGACGAGGAGGTTTTTCCCTCTTTCTCAAAGGCTGTCATTACTTTCGAGACAGTATTTCTTGATACACCAAACATTTCGGCTGTTTTCGTTACCGTAGCGCCTGCCATACGAGCACCAACAATTGCCCAAGGCACCACCCAGTGGGACTGAACACATAACCATACGGTTGGGAAACAAGCTTCTTACTACATATCCATGCCTGTGCCAATATTTATATATATTATTGGTGCAGGTAGAAATTATATCATACAATAGAATTTTATACAGGGTCAAGGGTTCACCAGCTGCCCGGAGTACATCGAAACCCAAAAGATGATCATAACAACATGATTCTATAGTTGGCCTATAGGATTTCATCAATCCCGTAAAGATGAATGCCGAGTCTGACCTAAGCGAGATTTGAACCTTAAATAACTAAATTTCAACCTACATTGAAAACGTTACTTGCAAATTTTGTCACAAGGTACAAGGTTAGAAATTTCGGGAGTAGGAACTGAGTCGACTACATCCACTCCACTTTTGCTTTTAATTTCGACCCCGAACGGATGAAAGGCAAAGTCGACCTCGAAGGCATTTGAACTCAGAACGTAAAGACAGACGAAATGCTGCAAGACATTTTTCTCAGCTTGATAACTGTTCAGCCAGCTAACCACCTTATTTAATTGAAAATATCAAAAAACGAATTTGTTGATATGTTACTTGCTGTTTAACATTAAGCTTGTATACCAATTAAATTAGAACATTGTTGATAATGTAGTCCATATATATTAGGCTGACCGAAAAGTTCGTTCACTTTTTGTCGACACTAAACTTCAAGCTAATAATTAGCTAACTTCAGTCTGTCCCTTGCATATGTCCCAAGTTAAATACTCGACACTTCAACGTTGTTCGACGCGAATTTGCGGTGAGAGAGGGATCGATGACTCATGTTCTTTTTAACAAAAAAAAAAAACAAAAGCAAGAAAGCTGCAGAAGTTTGCAAGGA
>NC_068986.1:48853046-48853654 GCF_001194135.2 Octopus bimaculoides
TGTGTGTGGTTCTGTATGTACAGCATTTGGCTGGCTTCCTAGTTTAAAAAGATACTACACAATATCAAATCATAAATATAACTTATACATACCCCCACACTTCGTAAATGCTTTTTAGAGAGGCATGAACGTCACACGATCTCACAACGTACCATTCTATCATTTATACATGTATGGTTATTTGTCGATGTAAGAAGTTAATACAGTTTTAATAGGACTTCATGAGATTGGCTATTTTCCCAATCAGCATTTGACGTTCCATTTTACCTACACACGCGCCGCGCACGCGTACACACTCAAGCAAATACCTACATGAGTAAACGCATGCTTTCATCCATACCTACGAACATACAAGCAAACATTCATTTAAACATAACTATATTCACCTACACTCGAATATATATATATATGTGTGTGTGTGTATGTACATGCATGCATATATATGTAGATATATTCATATATATATATATATGTAGATATATATATGTGAATATGAATGTGTATGTACATATATATATATATATATATAAATACATACATACATATGTATATATATACATATATACATACATACATATTTATATATATATATATATATATATATATAT
>NC_068986.1:48853918-48855065 GCF_001194135.2 Octopus bimaculoides
ATATATATATATATATATATATATATATATATACATATCTATACATATAGATACATACATATATATACATGTATATATATATATGTATGTATATATATATGAATATATATATATGTGTTTATACATATATATACACTCCTGGATGCATACATATTAAAATGCATAGAAACATAATAAGCACTAGCAGTAATTCTCTTAAATATTTATATATATATATATGATCGAGAAAGACAGAAAAAGAGAAAGACCAGCAGTCAGAGAGTATTACACGGACAGGTAGAGTGAGAGAGGGAGAGAGAGAGAATGAGAGAGAGAGAGGAGGAAGATAGAGAGGGCAAGAGGAAAATGAAATAGAGAGAGGAGAATGAAATAGAAATACAACCAAAGAGAATGTAGAATGTAGGGAGAGGAAGAGGAAGAGGACAAAAAGTAAATAGAGAGTAAGGTGAGAGAGAGAGTGTGTGTGTGTGTATGTCACAGTATAAATGTGTACATTTAGAAAATCTACTTGAAAATCCTGTTTCCCTTTGATACAACATATAAAAATCCATTTGTCATCATGCATACACGATGTTAGTTTAATGCTAATCTAAGCAAAGTTTTAAGTACTTACAACATTTAAGAGCCACCCTTAATATGCATTAATCAAAGCCGCTGCACTTTAAAAGTTTTTACCTAATATCACCATATCCTGGCAACTTTCCCAACTACACTTTACGCCACCATCTTGCGCCGCGCCCACTCTCTTTCATTCTCTCCCTCTTTCTTTCTCTATCTCTCTCTCTCTCTCTGTTTTTGTCCCTCTCGCACTCTTTCGTTCAGTCTTTCTCGGTTTGTCCCTCGTTCATTTCTATCTCTCTCTGTCTGACTCTCTCTATCTTCCCCCTCTCTCTCGTTGGTGCATTCTCTTTCTATCTGTATACCTCCATATGTATATTATTACATATTTTTCTCCCTTTAATGTACGCACACGCATAAACGCCCACATACATATATATACACATATATATATATATACGTATACATGTATACATATATATTCCTATACCCACATGTATATGTACGCAAATATATATACATATACATATATACACACATATATATATATAAATATCTAACGCCTATATATATATATATATATATATAT
>NC_068986.1:48856550-48858410 GCF_001194135.2 Octopus bimaculoides
ATATATATATATATATATATATATATATATATATATATATATACGACGTGCTTCTGTCAGTTTCCATCTACCAAATCCACTTACAAGGTTTTGGTCGGCCCGAGGCTATAGCACAAGGCACTCCTCCAAGCTGCCACGCAGTGGGACTGAACCCATAACCATGTGGTTGGGAAGCGCTTCTGATCACACACCTACTCATATATATATATATTTGTGTGTGTATGTGTATGTGTATGTGTGTGTGTATGTGTATGTGTATGTGTGTGTGTGTGTGTATGTATATATATATATGTATATATGTGTGTGTATACACCCTCTCTCCCTCTCTTTATATACGCATGTATGTTTATACATCGTTCTATCTATCCATATGACGTCAGTATATCAGTCTTTCATCTACTCTTTACTCCCTCTCTCTCTTCTCCTCCTCTCTTCTCCTCCTCTCTGTCCCCCCCCCTCTCTCTCTCTGTCGGTCACTCTCTCCCCTATATTTCTAAAAAGCCCCATAAACTTCCAACCTTCGTTAGAATCCTTACTAGTAACTTATATCTACATCGTTAAGAACATGCCAAATCCACAGTAAGTTCCTTAACGAAGCGATAAATAATGCTGTCATCTTGGATGTTTAGCAATGGAATGCAGTAAAAGAGTTCTGCAGAGATGGTGGATGTTAGCAGCCACTTTTGATCTACAACTTTCTATTAATTAAAACTTTATTTATGCGAAACGATTCTTGCGGATATCAAATTTTGGAGATAATTTTTCGAACAGGAATCAAGGACGAATGACGTAGCGTATACGTTTATAAATATGTGTTTGAGTGTGTGAGTATGTATGTCAGGACTTGTATATGTGTAAGAGAGGAGTGAATGATTGTATAGGAGTGGACGCATGCATATCTCTGCATGTTTGTGAATAAGAGTGTGTCTGTGTATATGTACGCGTACGCATGCTTGTTTTGGGGAATATTTATTGTTGAAAATATACGGTGACTTGGTATAACAAATATATATTTATGTGTGCGTATGTGTGTGTGTATATATGTATGTTTTACATAAATGAGGATTGTAAAGATAGCGCCGTTGGGAGTAGATGATGACCGATTTCCTGAGGTAGATGTATAAGCCGAAACCTGTCCAGTTCATATCCTTTCACTGATGCAGTCTATGTACAAATATCAATGATTATATTCGAGGGGGCCCTAAATATTTTTCGGTGCCTTCTTTCTTTAGCATCACGGCCTGAACCTTGGGTGTATTTAGGGCAGTCCTTGTTTTGCAAAAATGGACTTCTTCTGGGCCACCGTTCCAACACCCCGCCACCATCACTCCCCCCTCGTCCCCAAGAAAAAAGAAAGCAAAAGAAAAAAATTAGATTATGCCTTTTCCGCAAACTCCACGCCATCATCTGGAGTAGAGTCTATTCTTTTGGTTTCTTTCGAAAAGGATCTTTATAAAATTAACGAAACTACTTTTTTTTCTACTTCGCAGAGAACTCTTCCGTCTTTCCTACCCGTTTTCAGTCTAACTCTACGTTACTCAAACTAGACACATTTCTTCTAAAACTATAACTTTCCACTTCCCCAGGCTTTTCCTCCTGCAGACATATATGTGCCAAATTTGAAAGCGCCTCCACTTGCTTCTGACCAACTATGACTACATCCCTTCCATTACACATTTACATTGTACATTAGAGCTAGCCTCTGTCCCGACCAATCTCTTTAATCTCTCTCTCCCTCTCTCTTTCTTCTCCTCCCCTTCTCTGTATGTATGTATGTATATATATATATATACATATATATATATAAGAGAGTATTGTAGTTCGCTTGAAACATTGTGTATTGTTTGTAAAGAATAAAAT
>NC_068986.1:48858455-48862791 GCF_001194135.2 Octopus bimaculoides
ATATATATATATATATATATATATATATATATACATATATATATATAAGAGAGTATTGTAGTTCGCTTGAAACATTGTGTATTGTTTGTAAAGAATAAAATTTTTTGAATGGTACAACAATGCCCTATAATACAAAAAAAATGGACTTGTAATTTAGTTACCTATAATCCGACTATATACTTGTTGTAATTTAGTTATCTATAGTCCGATGTTATCTATAGTCGGACTATAGATAACTAAATTACAATAAGTATATAGTCAATTTTTTTTTTTTTTGTATTATAGTGCATTGTTGTTCCATTCAAAACTTATTAATGATGCATCGTTGTCAAGTGGACAGGATCCTTAGTTCCGACACTTACAACGGGATTTATGCTCTTGGTATTGACCTCGTGTAAAATATTCCTCATGCTGAGGCATAACAGTTTCACAGAATGCCTATTAAATATTCTCCTGTATATGTGAGTTACTGGAAAGTGTTTGTCTAGGAGAGACAAGAATCTTTTAATTATGTTAGTTATGTTATTAAGAGAAAAGGGAGGGGCGAACCAAATAATTTTCCTTGTCCTATTTTTAGGTTGATTATTATTCCGATTCATATTAAAAGGGTAACGTATTACTTTATCTTTGAAGCCACTAGATCTATTATTGTTATTATTATTATTATTATTATTATTATTATTATTATTATTATTATTATTATTATTATTATTATTATCACATCCGCCTTAGCGAAGGCGGGGGTAATGTTCCCAGTCGTGTTTGTTTGTCCGCCGAAGTAGAAGGTGAAATCCACCTCAGTCCCCGACATACCACGCACCCCGAACGGAAGTACTCCTGTGAAATTTCGTACGCATCTGGTTGGACTCGTGTAGCATACGCCTGTCTCAGCTCGATAAAGACCGAATTGTGGTTTTGTTGCCAGGTTGCACCTCCGCCACCCGGACCCATCGAACGACTTTTGTCCCCTTATGTCTTAGAGTACGCGCCCTACCACTGACAATGCAACCATCGTGCTTGGCATTGAAAAATTAATCAACTGCCAACCTCGCCGCTTTCACGTCAGTAGCAATGCCACTCCTAAGCGTCTCATCTAGCTTCTTAACTAGCTCTCCCTCTAACCGAGATTCCTCTAAGGCTAGTTCCTTACGAAATCCCACTGCCTCTAATAGTCCTTTTCAGGGATATCCTATCTAGGTCGACTGTGCAGATCACAAATTTGTGGTCTGTGTAGCCGCCTACTTTGAGTTGTGGTCAACCTATGCTATTTCTATCTACTGTCCTACAGAATATCTTATCTAAATACGATCTGGAAGATCCTGTGTTGTTTGCCCATGTCCACATTGGCGCATTCGGCAAATACAGTCGGCACTTGTCAGCCAATTGGAAACGACTGAGCAGATTTGTGAGGCATTTGCAACTCCCTCTCCTATCAGCTATCCCCACCCTATCCAGGCATGCATCCAAAATGGCGTTCCAGTCGCCCACTAGAACTACAGAGCGAGACGTCCTAAGGAAAACCTCCAAACGTCTGAAGAAATCTGGCTGCCACGCTCCAGTTGGAGCGTGTACGGCGACTAGACTGAAAGCACCACTTTCGCTGCTGTTCAAAGCCAGGACTAGCAACTTACCTTTCGGGTCCAGGAAGATCGTCCTTACCTCGAGATCCAGGTTTTTCCTAAACAGAACTGCCACCCCGCCCCTCATTTCAGGCTGACTAAGAGATGCATAGATATCGAAATAGCAGAAAATGGGGGCTAGATCGCGTGGAAATCCTGGTGAACTGAGGTCGTTGAGCAGGCAAACCTGTTTCCAGGGTGACCCCAAACCAGTAACATTTATACTACCTACACTTAAACCTGCTATGATGAGCAGACAGAATTTAGAGAAAAGACACAAAGGGGAGACTATTTACCATTTGGGTGTCACTGGAGATGAGGTGGCTCAACGTCCATGAGTTATTGGGGAACCCCTTTAAAAGCCTACCCGTGACCTTCACATTAGAGGTTCCCACGTCAGACGAGAAGCTTTCTAATGAATCTATATGCCTCTATAGGAATCAATGATGATGATAAAGAT
The DNA here is from genome assembly GCF_001194135.2 of Octopus bimaculoides. Classification (NCBI taxonomy): domain Eukaryota; kingdom Metazoa; phylum Mollusca; class Cephalopoda; order Octopoda; family Octopodidae; genus Octopus; species Octopus bimaculoides. The sequence continues at coordinate 48,860,535 of NC_068986.1, forward strand.
AATGACGATGACGATGATGATGATGATGATGACGACGATGACGACGACGACGACGACGACTACGACGACGACGACGACGAAGATGATGATGATGACGACGACGTAGATGATGATGATGATGATGATGATGATGATGATGACGACCATGACGACCATGACGGCCATGACGACCATGACGACGATGATGATGACGTCGACGATGACGACGACGAAGACACGACGATGATATAATATATATATATAGCCGAGTACAGTTCTGGAATATAATCCACATCGAATGCCTTTGATCAGAAACCTGCATGCACGGACAAAGACAACAATGAAGACAACAGCATTATTATAATTAAGACTTAATAAATCCTTTAGAATTAAGCGTTTTACTGGTGACAGTTTCTTTAGCTTACTGAGTTGAATATAAACCGTTTGTAGAAGAATAGCTTCTAACTAAATTGAAATGCATATACGTATACAGGTGGTCTTCCGCACAACTCTCCTCTACTAAACGCTTCTCATTAGGCATTGATCAGAACTGTGACGGAAATCATTTCAAGCGTGACGAAATAAATTGTTTTTCAAGAATGGTGTTACCAATCTTGAAAGGCTGAGAACTGGCAGAAACGTTAGCACACCATCTTTGGTACATTCACCCACCTTTTAATGAAACTTTCACGAGACAAAAACTGTCTCTCTATTCTCACATTCCTTTTCAAGTGATACTTGAAAAAGTTGATGAGCGATTGGCCAGAGAGGTAAGTTTTCGTCTCTAATCCTTTCGCTCGGGTCCACCACACACATTCTTTCACCATGGCCACCAGTATGATGAACACTGCCTTGCCTTCCCTGTTGAGGGACGGTGGTGGAGCAATTTGCACAATAGACTCGGCTGACAGGCGGACTCGTCCCATAAATAGATAGATAGATAGATAGATAGATAGATAGATAGATAGATAGATAGATAGATAGGCAGACAGACAGACAGACAGACAGATGATAGATAAATGGATGGATGGATGAGTGGATGGACAGGTACTCAGACAGACAGACAGACAGACAGATAGATAGGTAGATAGATAGATAGATAGATAGATAGATAGATAGATAGATAGATAGATAGATAGATAATCAGACAGACAGACAGACAGATAGATAGATAGATACATACATACATGCATACATACATGCATACATACATACATACATACATACATACATACATTCATACATAGACAAACAGACAGACAGACAGATTATGAGAAATATACGTAGATGGAGAAAGACGGAAAGGTAAATGAAAGAAATACGAGGTGATGTGGAATGTATTTCCGATTATACATGAAAGATGTAATTTTTGAAAAACTGTTTCGTGCCATTGTCAAATTTGATCCGAATTCTAGTGATAGGCCGTTCGATATAGAATCTTCTAGTTTGGTCCCAATGGTGCTTGTAAGCTTCATTGACACGACACAGCGTCACGGACACGCACTCATACACACAGCTACACACACTAACATAAAAACACGCATGCGTATATTGCTCACACAGACGAGTATAGAGTGAGAAGTATTCACGTATGTACGTGTAGAATTGATATGGCGGTGCGTCGAAAGAGTCCATAGAAGAAATATGCGTTTGTTACAGCAGATTTATTGGTGTAGTGCATAGGTTTAGCGGGTAAGTGTGGATAATAGGTGAGATTGTAGTTTAGTAATAAAGTGTTATATTGTGAATGAGAAAGTGAGTATGGAGAGGAAGAAAAGAAAGTGAGAGAAAAAGTGAGTGTATTGTAGGGAGTGAGAGACGGAGCGGAAGATTCTGGAAGAGAAAGTGAGAGAGAAAAAACAGAGAAAAAGAGAAGGTAAGAGTGAGTACAGTAATCCCTCGATTATCGCGGGTGTTATGTTCCAACCCCACCCCTACCCTGCGATAGGTGAAAATCCGCGAAGTGGAAACAGTACTATATTGTATTTTAGTTTTATTATTTTTATAATTTGTATATATTTATTTTATTATAAATGCAAAACAACACCACGGAGGAATCGAAGTAAGCTTAAATAATAAACTGAGATAGGTGAACCGCGATTGGTGAGGGATTAGTGTAAAAGGAAGAGGCAGAAATAACGAGAGAAAAAGGAGGGAAATAGGATAATAGAAAACTACCAGTACAAGACAGAGAGAAAGTGAAAGAAAAAGTACGTGTATTGTAGAGAGGGAGAGAGAGAGAGAGAGAGAGAGAGAGAGAGAGAGAGAGAGAGAGAGA
>NC_068986.1:48862801-48869413 GCF_001194135.2 Octopus bimaculoides
AGAGAGAGAGAAAGAAAGACAGAGAGAGAGAGAGAGAGAGAGAGAGAGAGAGAGAGAGACAGTGGTATGCAGAAATAGAAAGATGGAGAAAGGAATACAGAGAAAGAGAGAGTGAGAGCGTGAATAGAGAAGGAGGAAAAAGAAACTGAGAGAAATTAAAGAGACATACTAGGCAGAAAAAAGAGTGAGAGAAAAACATAAAGAATGAAAGAGACGAGAGAAAGGGGGAAGAGAGAAATGAAGAGAAAAAGACGGAAGCAGTCTGAGAGAGATAGAGAGAGGTAGATAGAGAGAGAGAGAGAGGTAGATAGAGAGAGAGAGAAGTAGATAGAGAGAGAAGTAGATAGAGAGAGAGAGAGGTAGATAGAGAGAGAGAGAGGTAGATAGAGAGAGAGAGAGGTAGATAGAGAGAGGTAGATAGAGAGAGAGAGAGAGGTAGATATATATAGAGAGAGAGGTAGATAGAGAGAGAGAGGTAGATAGAGAGAGAGAGGTAGATAGAGAGAGAGAGAGAGGTAGTTAGAGAGAGAGGTAGATAGAGAGAGAGGTAGATAGAGAGAGAGAGAGGTAGATAGAGAGAGAGGTAGATAGAGAGAGAGGTAGATAGAGAGAGAGAGGTAGATAGAGAGAGAGAGAGGTAGATAGAGAGAGAGAGAGGTAGAGAGAGAGAGAGAGAGGTAGATAGAGAGAGAGAGAGGTAGATAGAGAGAGAGAGACAAACGTGTGTGTATATGTGTGTAAGTCTTTGTGTATGTGTATTTGCAGAGAATGAGAGATAAAAAAAAGAGAGAAAGAGCGAGAGAAAGATAGTGAGAGAGAAAAAGAAAACGAGAGAAACAAAGAGAGAAAACATTATGGACAAAGAGAGAAGTAAAAGTGGAAGAAAGAGATGGAGTTTGAAAAGAGTAAGAAATATAGAAAGAAAACTTAATAAACAAGAAAGAAGGAGGGACAGACAGAAAAAAAATATGCTGAGGAAAATGAAATATAGAGAATTAAAAGACAGATATATAGGAAAAAGAAAGAAAAGATTGGACGGAAAAAGAAACAAACAAGCAAAAGGAAAAATATAAGAAGGAAGAAATCATAATAAGTGAAACACGGAAAGCAGACGGTAAAAGGAAGAATGAATAAATGAAAAAAAAAACAAATAAAGAAATGTCTATTGCCACTTAAACACGGCTGTTCCGCAGGAACCGACGTTACTGCTATTTTTAATCCCCAGGAGAATGCCTCCTCCAGCTAGCTATTCGATGCAGTTTGTACCCGATATATATATTGCAAGCAGGGAAGTGAACTCCCTACCATCTTCCAGTCATGATACCACCAGACCCTATGGTTTCGACCTCTTTCTGGTCATCTTCAGTGGCGGATACTCGCACGCTGGAGATAGCAATAGTTCACTCCAGCTCGCAATACATAGAAAACCAAGTGACATACAGTCACTGATTTTGCAAAAAGCAAAGGAATAAAGAAAGGGAAAAGGAAAAAACTTAAAAAGTGAGGTAATATGAATATAGGAGATTGAAAGATTGAATGGAGAGAGGGAATTGTTCAGGGACACTTGCTGCATGAAAACTTAATCGTAAAGTCTTAGTATATTTGATGTAGAAAAGAAATCAAGAAATTTAAAATTATCAAAAATACATCATGAGCAATGAAAACATTCTTAATTTAAATTACAAATTTTGAGTAAATAAGACAATGGGGAGAATTTCAATTTATCAAAATTAATTAAAAAGAAAATAAATTAGAGAGTTTCTGATCTTTGGCACCTAATAAGAGGTTTTGGATTACATTAGGATTGGGAAATTTACAGCTGCCTTCAGGATACTCAAGCACGTAGAGCAATGTTTCCCAACCTATTTTCCCCCAGGCTCCACTATAACTTTCCACAATAATGTAGCCCACCCCCCACCAGTGCTTGGAACAATTATAAGTGTAATATGTTTGCTGTGTAAATAAAATTTTCACAATTCCAGGATTAAGAACCTTAGGGGCCCTAGGCACTTAAGAGATTTTGGTGTCTCCATAATTATGTAATTCAAAATATAGACAATAATAAACCATAAAATATTATTTCTAGTTTTTAAATGAAATAAAACTAACAGTAAGATGGAAAATGATGTTTATTTTTGTACGCTTGTAAGTTTTCTTTCGCCTTTTTTAATTGCAAAATCGTTGATCGGGTCCTTATTATGACACCATGGAGACTTCGAAATTACATTTCCGATCATATAAACCACTTCGAAAATTATTTCAGCAAGTTTAAAGTGATTACTTTTGTGCCGTACACCATTTACCATTTCGGTGCTACACCCCTTCCCTTGATGTTTTAATTACGTGCTTATTTTGCTTAATGGGTAATCCAGCGCTGTCTCCGGAAAATCTTTCGGGTGAGATGCCAAGAAAACCTCGCAAACAAAGCCTTGTGGAACAGACCAACAAACAACCTATCGGATCTCAAATCAAGAAAATGAAATGAGATTGCCTGGAAACATCCACTGTGGAAATATGTTTCCAGTACTACAAGGCAAACCCACTGATGGACATCCCATGTTAAACGTAAACGTGGTGGACCAAAACCAACATGGAGCAGGCTTACAAAGACTGAAGCACTTGCAGGTGGGTACTTCCAGGAACAATTGCTGCTCATTGCAGAGAGATGGAGATTATCTTATTGGTGTCTTATGCTCTGGTGTTAAAGAATTAAGGAGGAAGAGTAGCAGGAGCAGAGGAGAATGAGGAGGAAGCGGAGGAGGAGCAGAGTGAAGAGGAGCAGAATGAAGAGGAGGAGCAGAATAAGAAGGAAGGGGAAGAGGAGGAGCATAATGAGGAAGAGCAGCAGAAGGAAGAGAAAGAGGCGGAGGAAGGGGAAGGAGAAGAAGGAAGAAAAGTAGTCTAACATAGTAACTAGATAAATATAGGGTTCAGTTGTGAATGAACAAGAGGCATAAATGAAAGGACAGGTGTAAAATTTAATAGTAAAGTAGGAAGTACGCAGTTAATGTAGTAAGTTACAGAACGTTAATTAATTAAAATCTCACCTTTAGTGAATATAGCAACCATTATCTAATTAATTTATTCTTTTTCTTAACCAGAATTAGTAATTTAGATAATGATTGTACACATCAGTAAATTAATTAAAATTTGTTGGTTTATGTTCTCGTCAGTTTGCGATGAAGATAATAAAATCGAGGGAGAGAGAGAGAGGAAGAGAGAGGGTGAAGTTTAGGGAAAAAGGGAAAGGAGATGTAGGAAAAGGAGAGAGAGAGAGAGAGAGAGAGATAGAGAGAGAGAGAAAGAGAAGAGAAAAAGAGGTGGAGACACAGTGAGGAGAGAGAAGAAAGGAGATAGAGATAGAAGATGAGGAAATTGGTATCTAAGTATTCAGCAAACGTGGGTTTCTACTGAAGACAATTCTCTCCAGGCCCTCTCTACGCAAAGAATTTCATATTGTTCTGCTCCACATTCTGAAAATATTTCCGAATACATTAGGCATCTGACGATGGCCGGGATATACAACGGCCGGAATGTTGTTCTATAACAACAAAGATGAAGACATTAACCCGAGTGTTTCAGTTCGTTATGATAAATGGACGTAAATACAAGCATATAACTCAACATTGAAAAACTGTTCCCCAAACAAAAAGATTGTGCGTCACGGGTTTTCCTGTCTTCCCTGTTCCATATAACAAATGCTAAAAAAAACCTAGATATTGGTGAAAATGTACCATACAAAGGTACGGTGGACAAAGATAAAAAATATTCCCAGATTTATGGTAATAAATCAGAGCTTTGCACTTACAAGACAATATCTCACACTGCATTTGCAGCAACTGTACTGATTCCATCATTTGGTATGATCGATAGATCTATAGAGAAAATCCTCTCGATATACATTAAAACCCAGAAGATGCTAACATTGTCTGCAAATTTCCGAAGAAACAACAGACTTTATCTCAACTTTATCTGCATGGACAATCTTTATCGCAAAAGAAAAGAATGAAGACGCTTCAGATCAAACTTCGAGTGCGTTTGATGTAGTTCAGATAGCAACCACCTAACAATCACAGCAAAAATAAATACGTCAACTAAATGTTAAAGATTGAAGCCAAAACCATCCTGCGAATCGGCAGTGAACTCCTCAAAATGCATTTCCTTTCTAGTGGCTTACCTTAGCAACGCAGAAGTGCAGGGCTAATATATCTGGAAGAAGAACACTGTATATAACACAAAAATATTATGCATGGGTGTGTTTCAGATAAACTAGAAAAGGATGACAATATTTATATGAGGTGTCTGCTACATCTCGTCACATCGTGAAGGCTGTAGTTTTGCAATCCAAGAGGATGAGAAAACAACTTATATTCCATGAACTAAAAGGACAGTAAAGCCCTTAGGTTCCCAAGATCCAACGCAAGAGTCGACTATATAACATTTCTGATGAGAATATAACATATGTATTCAACAGCTGTCCAGAAATGTCATTGAGATACTAGGTCTCACTGTGACACGATATTATTGCTTAAACAATATAGAATGCCCACCAGGGAAAAACCGCTCTGAGATAAATATGCAAACACCTCTGTTCCGGAATATATACATAAATATCAACACACGGAATATTAAATAAATATAAACTATGACAGTTATTTGGGGAACAAAAAAAAAACCGTGTGCAGCCATAAAAATCGTGTGCAGCCATAAAAATCGTGTGCAGCCATAAAAATCGTGTGCAGCAAATGTAAATATCTCTTCAAAATCATTGAGATGGAGAATATCTTTGGACAACTGATTCGAAACCTGCACGTCTCTACCCCAGTTTGTATTTATACAAATAATTATTTGTATTATAATCAATGGTACACCCGAGTATATTAGTAAATCTCTAAGTCACAATCTGGAAAAGCTAAGATTTTTCAAGCAAAGAAAGAGAGTGGTCAATGCGATATTTGAAGACACAATCTGTAAGTGGAATAGTAAAACTACGCAAGACATTCTTCGAGTTTGATACGTAAAAACCACAGCTATCGTTATCCTACATCCAACGATGTTAAGAGCTAGATCCCATCTTCTAAGTAAAAAGAAGTAAAAGTACACGCACACACAGATATGTACATACTGCGCAAGCGCATACTGTGATATATATGTATATATATATATATATATATATATATATATATATATATATATAGAGAGAGAGAGAGAGAGAGAGAGAAAAGTAGAGAGAGACAGACAAACAGCTGGATAGATGCATATACATGTCTTTGTGCATTTGTGTGTAGACATAAACACACGAACACTAGCATGCACACACCTCTCTATGGAAGAGAGACCGAGAGAGAGAGAGAGAGAGAGAGACAGAGAGTGAAAGAGAGAGAGAAATAGAGAGAGAGAGAGAGAGAGAGAGGCAGACAGACAGACAGACAGATATAGAGGCAGATTAATATTATTGGAGAGAGATTAAAGAATGGAGATCGAAGAATAAATGAAAATGATTTCAAGAATAAAATGCTGTAAAGGAACAAGAAAAATGAAAGATAACAAGGAGCCATAGAGATAGAGATAGAGACAGAGATAAATAGAGAGAAAGAGAGATGGAGACAGAGAAAGGGAAAAAGAGAGAGAGAGGGGGAGAGAGAGATGAAAAAAAGAAGATGTCTAAAAAAGAACCTGTCAGAAAGGACAAAATAAGGGAAAGAGGAAGAGATAGGAGCGAAAGAAAAGGTGAAAAATAAGAAATGGAAACAATGAATGAAATGTAAATGAAGAAAAGGAGAAAAAGAAAACTGAGAAAAGACAGAAATAGTGGCAAAAATGACAAAAAATGTCAAAAAGAATGAAAGCGAGAGAGAGAAGCAAACAGACTGAGAGAAGGAACTTGAGAGAAGGAGCTTGAGAGAAGGGGAGAGTGTGAGGAGGAGGAACAAAAGAAATACAGACGGAAAGAAAATACAGAAGTGAAACCAACACTTTGGCATGTTTACATCGATGAATGCTTCCCTGGTTCAATTCACTCCTCCGCTATTCACTTTGTATAACAAAAGTGACATTGATGGTAACAAGGTAGCAGTTTGCATACAAATCTTGATTCGCTAGTTTTGTGTACTTTTTTTTTACTTAAAATTTTTTTTTTTAATCTCCCTACGCAGTTTTGCATTCTCTATGTTTGTAAGAAAGTTCGTTAAAATTCCGGATCTAGTCATGCTTGAAAAACTTGAAGACACATATGTATTTATATTCGTTCGAAATCAGAAATTTATATATGTATAACACGTATAGATATGAGGATATATGTATATGCGTGAAATGAGCACATTCATTCGCATTCATCCACATACACATGTACATAAATACACATGAGTATAAATACAGGCACACATATACTGTATATATATATATATATATATATATACTAACACACACACACACACACAAACACATACGCGCACACTTATCTATACTTATATATGTACATGTGTGTGTGTGTGTGTGTGTGTGTGTGTGTGTGCGCGAGTGTGTGTGTATGTGCGTGTGTGCGAGCGTATGTCTCGGGTATGATTTACACATCACATTCATTTCTTGAGTATACAAACACATATCTTATTC
>NC_068986.1:48869423-48870289 GCF_001194135.2 Octopus bimaculoides
TATATATATATATATATATATATATATATATATGTATGTATGTATGTATGTATAAATATATATTGGGTTGGCAAGAAAGTAATTTCGGTCTTTTAGTGTGAAATAAAAGTAAGTTTTCCTTTATACAAAGAATTAACTTTAATCAATAATCTATTTTCCATTTTGTTTGATGACCTTTTGCCATCTTTTTGGCAACTTCATGTTATTCCGCGCTCATAGAACTTCTGGTCCTTATCAGCAAAAAACTGATTCAAGTGCGATTTCAGGTCATCATCGTTATTGAAAATTTTACCATTCAAAGAATTTTGCAAACTTCGGAATAAGTGGCAAGCTGATTGTCTATTGTCAAGGCTATATGGTGGATGTGACATCACTTCCCAACCAAGCTCCAAGTTAGCAAAGACGTGTGTAGTCTAGCATTGTCATGATGGAACACAATTCCTTTAAGAATTGCCAATCCTGACCGTTTTTCTTTGATAGCTTCCTCCAGTTTCATTAGTTGTTGATTGTAAACATATGAATTGATCGTTTGGTTCCTTGGAAGCTACTAAAAAAATACACATCTTCGTAATCTGAAATGTGCGTTTAAGCAATCAACACCATAAACATCACATGTCTCTTGCTTTTACGGAAATCAAAAAGCAAAATATGGCGTCAATGTTCTTCTTTGCACTACACATTAAAATTGACACTGAACTAACAGCTGTAAACCAAATTATGCTGAATTTACTTCTAAAATAAACTAAAAGTAACGGTTATCAAATGTCAAAAGCAAAAAATCATAACATTGACAAAAGACATAAAAAAATCGTAACTATTTGCGAAAAACTTCCAAAAACAAAATTACTTTCTAGCCAAACCAATAT
>NC_068986.1:48871356-48873086 GCF_001194135.2 Octopus bimaculoides
AAATGAAGATAAATGAACTGCATTAGGATACATTCAAATTGTAGCCAACAAATTAAAGAAGAGTTAAGTTAATTACCTTAGTGATGAATTTTAAATACAATATTCAGAGCAAAATTACTAGGATTGATTGATTAAAACGATAGTGTAAAGACCGTAAACAAATATAGGGGTCTCATCGCAAATGATCCACATATAAAATTATGATTGAAAAATTAAGTAATTATTATGATATAAAGTAGTAAGCCAGAAGACTAAATAATATCGAATAATACAATAGATATTTATGAACAAAAAATTGTATAGAATTCAAGTTATATTATGAACGATACATTATATATCCAAAATTGCTAAGATTGATGGTCAAGGGGAGGTAAATCTAGCACATCGATAAATAAGAAAATTTCTAGAGAAATTAAATGAAACTTTCTTTTTTAAATCCAAGCACATTGTTGAATTGATTATGATTTATAAAAAACATTTTTTATGAAAACAACTTAAAGAGCACAATAAAGGATATGTAATCTAGATAACAAAGGATATTTTAAATTACAATATTACATAATACCTGAATTTAAGATTGAATTCATATGCTTACTATTTGAGACACTGTCAGTAGCTACACCGATTATACAAAATTATCATGGGCAATAAAAAAGGACGTTGCAATTTACAGCGGGATCTGAATACAATATACTGGTGGACTAAAGTAAACAAAATGCGGTTTAATGCTGGAAAATTTCAAGCACTTCTCTATCAACTCACGAATATACAGGATCCGAAGGCACTGCAATGCCAGAGTCACAGACAGTGAAAGACTTGGGGATCAGTATGTGTATCATTTCATATGCATCACTTCATATGCACATTACCAAGATAGTAGCAAAGTGCAGACAACTCGCAGGATTGATAGTAAAGTCCTTCAAGGCAAGAAACCAAAAAGTAATGTTGACCCTGTTTTCAAGACAAGAAACTGAGAAGTAAAGTTGACCCTGTTCTCAAGACAAGAAACCAAGAAGTAATGTTGACCCTTTCTTGGTCGGCTAGACGACTGTTCCCAGCTGTATCAACCACATAGTACCAAGCAGTTCAATGCTACTACACAAAAAAATTGAAACAGTGCAGCGAATGAGCTACAGGGCGAGGTTGAAAACAGTGCAACTTTACTCCCTGGAGCGAAGGCGCGACAGGTATGTAATAATCTACATGTGGAAAATTCTAGAAGGGCTATTACCTGATTTGGGATTGAGTGTTATAGAAATGTCAGAACTAGACACCATTGTATTGTACCAAAGGTACCGTCCACTCCATTTAAATTCAGGTACTATAGTAGTCTCGGGTTCAAAGGCCCAGAGCTCTTCAATGCCCTGCCACAAAAATTAAGAAATCTGCATAAGGTGGAAGTAGATATCTTCAAAAAGGAACTAGACATCCTCTTCTCCACAATACCGGATGAACCAACAGCTCGATATGAGGTGCAGATGAGAGCAGCGGAATGAAACTCCCTTACACACCTAATGGGTCAACAACTGGGACAAAGGCACATACAGGAGTGGTGATGTGAAACACTCCAGATTGAGGTAATCGACAAAATCAAGGTAGTGCTCCAGCATGACCACAGCCGCATGGCTGAAACGAATAAAAGAATATATATGTATATATACATACATACACACACACACACACACATATATATACATATATATATATATATATATATATATATATATATA
>NC_068986.1:48875350-48877689 GCF_001194135.2 Octopus bimaculoides
CGTGTGTGTGTGTGTGTGTGTGTGTGTGTGTGTGTTTCTCTCTACCGTTTAACATCCAGCGTTAGCTTGTTTGCGTTCCCTTAACTTAATGGTTCGGCAAAAGACCCGATAGAGGAAGTACTAAACTTAGAAAGAATAAGTCCTTGGGTCCATTTATTCGACTAAACCATGCAAGGTGACACCCTTTGCATGGCCAGAATTCAATAGCTGAAGATAAACGATAAAGTTTCCAGTTATAAGCTGAACGACAAACACTCTTTGACGCTAGCAGTTTCTCGAACCGTACTACTAAGTCCCCACTGCGTGAATTTTTATGGTTTTATTTCGATATATATAGTCAAACAGTGTTTACTTTTGAATTTCTGTCGTGACCAAAAATTTGGAACATAACTCTGAAAATTAGAATTTTGATATTAAATGCCCCAAATTATGTTTAATTTGGAATACATTCTTACTTGGGAAAACGTTTGGAACATAGGTGTGAGAATTAGAATTGAACCATTGGTTCAGTTATAGGGTAAGTGTATCTCTACCTTGTATATGTTTGAATTGAACTGTACTTGGGCATAACAATTTGAATTTAAAATGAAATACTCCAAACGTTTTGGTCACGATTGTAGATATTTCTCTATGTTCATTGCTGAAGTCATAGACAAATAGATATGCAAGGAGATGTTCCATTTCAATTTTCCACATTGTGGACATTTTTTCGCTGTAACCTTCGTATAATGCAGCTAGGGCACTAATAAGTAAGTTGAAAATATCTTGCATAGCACTATATTTTGTTGATGAGAGCTAACTAAAATACAGGAGTGAAAAAAGAAAAATATGTCCAAATAGTCACTTAATTAAAATTCCTTTTGGAGAGAGGAAAGCATAAGCTAAAAATGACTGAAAATAAAATCTAGTCAACTTAAAGATGTGACAAATTCGAAAGTTTTAGAATTATGCACGCAGTGAAGACGCCGTAATCTGGAAGACAAAAATTGTTAACATGAGGCGTAATAGTAGTTTAATAACATCATTTCAAATGCCTTAAATTCTAATGTCACGCTACGAGCACTGAAGTCGAGGAGTAGAGGGATTACGAAAAAGAACATTTTGCAGAACATTTAAGAATCAGAGATTCTCATACATAATTGTGAGAAGGAACTAACTATGTTTGATTCATTCAGTTCTGATGCAACCAAGAAAGATATCGGTAACCTGGGAATACGGTGGCACTTTAAATCGCACTTAAAAAAAACGTACTTTGAAAAACGCACCTAAACAAAATGATAAATGCCTCAAAAATCATTTCGAGTTCTACATGAAAAGTTGAGCCTATATTACACTTTAATGGATTTAAAACTCATTTCATGGAAAATATGCTACCAGTATTGGGATGCGTTTAGCATGTCCGTGCATCTTTTAAGCCATCAAATACGGTGATTTATAGAAATGTAGAAACATGTAATTTCTGTTTGTCGTTTCAGCCACAAAGATTGTGTGAAGGAGAGAGAGTGAGAGATAGAGACAGAGACAGACAGTGAGTGACGTTAAAGTAGAGACAGGCAGAGGGAGCGTGGAATAGAGCATAATATGTTTGTCCGGCAACATGGTAAATCAAACAATTTTAAATTTCCCTGAATGAGGCAATGACATGTGACAAATGATCTTCCTATTTCTCCTGTTCCTGTCTGTTTCTTTCTCTCTCTCTCTCTCTCTCTCTCTCTCTCTCTCTCTCTCTCTTCTTATGTCTCTCATTCACGCACACGGAACACAAACGCACATGATTAAAAACCATTTATATGATACCCATCATACATACGTGTACCCATGTAGCTACCATCGAGTACAACTAGTCCCTTTCGGACGACGTATCAATAAAAGATCCCAATGCAAAGCAATGCTTTCAGGTAATTAGAGGATAAATTAATGACTAACTACTGCTGTAATTAATACATCAGTGTGAAAGATGTGGGATCGATTCCAGTAGACAGAGGTTTCCATTGTTAAGCATCAATCATCCGTATGAAGGGAGGAAATCGAGTCATGTTAATTTAGAAAATCATTTGCATGTGTAAAACACAACTACACGTGTGCATTCATATTTATACTTCTTTCACAATCTTTGCCTCTCTCTCTCTCCCCCTCTAATATATGTATGTGTGTTGTTATATTTCTGCTGCTTTTAAATAAAGCATATTACTCTACCTCTGGTATTTGAGTACTCTTTTTTCCACCTTGTTGCACATTTCATGTGCTTACTCCGGTATATATAAATATATATATTTGAAGTAAAGCAACAAAGTACCACATTTAATCTTTTTATTAAATCTATATTATTATATATATAT
>NC_068986.1:48877871-48879363 GCF_001194135.2 Octopus bimaculoides
TATATATATATATAGATAGATAGATAGATAGATAGATAGATAGATAGATAGATAGATAATACACACACACAAACATGCACACACACACGCGCGCACGCACATGCGCGCACACAAGCGAGGGGTGTTCATTAAAGATTTCCCTGGCCCACTTTGCAAGGACTGGGATAAACGAAACCTGGTATAATTATTAGTCATTCTCTACATACACACCACCAATGATGTCACACTTCTTCTATCGCTTTATGCAGCTGTGAAGACCTCAACTGTAGAAATCGGTAGGCTGTGTGTGGAGCCAAGACTTAATGACGGATATAAGTTCATCATCATCCGAAATGTCCTTTGCCTTCAAAAAGGACTTCATAATTGGAAAGAGGTGGAAATCAGACGATGCAAGGTCGGGATTGCAAGAAGGATGAGGAATGATTGCATAGGTGCAGGAGTGTGCTTTCATCTGGGCAACATGCGCATTGTGAACTGGGGCATTGTCTTGGAGGAGGTGGACTCTTTTGGTCAGCATGTCATGCCTCTCTGCTTTGATGGCGTCCGGCAATTTCTGTAGCAGAGAAGCATGCTCCGTTAATTGTAGTGCCATTTGCCAGAAAATCCATCATCACTACTCCGAGCTGGTCCCAAAAGACTGTCCAAAAATGCTGGTCCCAAAAGGCATCACTTTACCTACTGTTGTTTGGACACGAGCCTTCTTTCGAAGTGGTGAGTTATCATGTTTCCATTCCTTCTAGTCTCAGGTTCATAGCGATGGACCCACGTTTCATCCTATGCGATAAGTGTGCCGAAAAAGTCCTCCTCATCTTCTTGGCACATTGCCAAAAGAGCCTGGGAGCAATTGACTCGTTCCTGCTTCTGGAAAGATGTGAGCATCCAGGGAATCCAACGTGCATACAACTTTTTCATGTTCAAATCGTCCTGAATGATTTTTTTCCCATAGACACTACACTTAGCTTCACTCCTTGGGCTAGTTGTGGAATAGTTATGCGGTGACCCTCTAAAATGGCGGCTTCCACTTTATGAATTGTGTCATCATCAATGGCGGAATGTGGTCGTCCAGGAATAGGAGCAGTTTCCATCGATGTCCGACTACATTTGAAATGGCGATGCCAGTGCTTGACTACGTCGTATGATGGTGCATTGTCACTACAAACTTCTTTCATCTCATTGAAAGTCTCTTTTGGTATACGACATTTCAAGTATAAGAACCTGATTACTGATCTGCATTCAACTACGTCCATTATAATACTTTAGTCCATTTCAGCAGCCGTAAAAGACAAACGAATAGTAGAGGAAAGATGCAATTTACAATGTGATATGTAGAGACATATATTATTATACCTGTACAAGTAGCGTTTTCTGTAATAACCGGAAGTAGGTAGAGAGAAATCTTTAATGAACAGCCCTCGTGCGTGTGTGTATGTGTGTAAATATATATATATATATATATATATACTCTTTTACTTGTTTCAGTCATTTGACTGCG
>NC_068986.1:48879373-48879647 GCF_001194135.2 Octopus bimaculoides
TATATATATATACTCTTTTACTTGTTTCAGTCATTTGACTGCGGCCATGCTGGAGCACCGCCATTAGTCGAGGAAATCGACCCCACGACTTATTCTTCGTAAGCATAGTACTTATTCTATCGAACTCTTTTGGCGAACCGCTAAGTGACGGGGACATAAACACACCAGCATCGGTTGTAAAGCAATGCATGGGGCACAAGCACAGACACACAAACATACACACACACACACACACGCATACACACACACACACATATATATATATATATATATA
>NC_068986.1:48879967-48881860 GCF_001194135.2 Octopus bimaculoides
ATATATATATATATATATATATACAGACAAAAATTTGTTTGCGTGTGTAATTAGTTCAGTATTCGTCTTGTGATAACATATCTTATAGAGTGTTAAAAACACTATAAATATTGGAGGGAAATTCAAAATCACCCCAATAGCATATAGGCCTGTTGGGGCCTTTTCTGTGGAGTATACTTTCAAGCAGACACACACCTATCAACGGTATGTATGGATTAATTAGAGTATTTTAATTTAGTACTGCCTCAGTTGCACAAACCAGATTTTTATTCAGCCGGCCAGCTATACGCAACATCAACCTACTTCATATTAACCTACTTCAGAGATTATTGAAGCACCCGAAAAGATCGAAACTTACTTGGCGTTTTCTCTGACCGTTGCTGGGTCTATTTCCATTTTCCTCTTGTATCTTTTGTCCGTTTAACATAGTACGTTTATAACAGATGTTATCTCAGGATGAATACTGCAGTAAATTGCCTTACATTATGTGTGATAAATTGAGGGTGGGCTGTATATATATATCCTTAAGCACACAGCTTGAGTAATCATCTACTCCCACATGTTTGCAGCTGAGAAATGTACTTCTCTCAGGAAAACTCAAAAAACATAATCAAATATAATCAAAATAGGTAAGTATATGGAAAGACTACAGCAAAATTTGAGAGCTTTATACATGTGTATGTATGTATGTATGTATGTATGTATGTATGTATGTATGTATGTATATCTACCTGCAGATTTGTATGCTGCATATCTAGACATGCTCTTATATGTTTAAATGATAAACTTCTGGAAAGCTTTACAGATTTTTACAGTTCCAGTGATGGATTGGATCTGTAGTCTTCGAATTAGCTTTCACCTTTCTGGTTTTCAGAAGCCTAGTTTCTTAAGATTGGTATTTAGGCAGTGTTACATATCCCAGGGCCCCAATAATTACAAGTATATACTTGAACTTGTAATCTGGATTGAGAAATTTCAGATTTCTCAATGTTTGTATGTATGTCTGTATGTATATACGAGGGGTTCTGAAAAGTTCCTGGCTTTGGGTAAAAGAAAATACAGAACGGTCTATTAATCATGGTTTTATTCAACATATTCTCCCCTCAGATTCACATACTTATTCTAACGGTTCTTCAGTTTTTGTAAGCACTATAAAAGAACTTGGAAGGTAAGGCTCCAACTAGGACATTTGCAATACCCTTAAAGCCCGGAATTTTACAGCAGCCTCTCCTATGATGTGTGAATGTATGTATGTATTATGTATGTATGTATGTATGTATGTACGTACGTACGTATTACACAATAGAGACGCCTCTATCTTCTCAGCGGTTTAAGTTTTTCTGCATTGAAATTAACCTCTTTATCAAGACGATAACAATAAACACCGACACACCCAAGACCAAAACCACCAACACCACCACCACCACCACCACTACTACTACTACTACTACTACTACTACTACTACTACTACTACTACTACTACTACTACTACTACTACAACTACTACTACCAGCTGATCGGCATTAATTATCATGCTTAGATTTGCAGCGTTAAATTAATCTTCATTAACTGATCCAAGATCATACATGAGATGAGAGCCAACGTAAAGTGTAGTGACAAATCTGATCTGTCGTCTCCGTAATTAGTGGTCAACGAGGGCATTCTTCAATGAGACCACAAGCTACGTAAAAATCAATGGCGTGCGCTCGTGTTATAGGGATATGTATATATATATATATATATATATATATATAAATGATATGGTATATATATATATATAAATATATATATCATATATATCATATTTATGTATGTACATATATGTAGAAATATCTGTAAACACATACAAACACACAAACATATATACATTCTCTCTCTCTCTCCCTATATAT
>NC_068986.1:48881996-48882783 GCF_001194135.2 Octopus bimaculoides
TATATATATATATATATATATACATGTACATGCATATATACATATGTACATACACCAACATGTATATACACATATATGTGTGTGGGGGGGTGCATACATACAAATATAAACATGTATGTGTATATTCACATGTATACACACGCGTGAGTATATATTCACACACAAACACACACACACTCACACACACACTATTCATGGTGAGCCCTTTGAATTTAATCAAAAGTGTGTATGTCCATGTATATATGTCTCTCTCTCTCTCTCTCTCTCTTTTTCTCTCTCTCTCTCTCTCTCTCTCTCTCTCTCTCTCTCTCTTCCTGTTCGTATGTGTGTTTTTATTGTTGATTTATCTGCTGTCTGTTTATTGGATGTTCTGATGAACGTCTAGGTCGATGAACGATTGATTTGATGGATGGCTGGATAGAATGATTGTTGGCCGGCAGAGTGGTTGGCTGCATATATTGTTAAATTGATCTACAAATTGTTGGATTAATGGCTCTCAGGAACGATTCTTTCTATGGATTGTAACAAGGATGCTTTTGTGGAACACCGAGCTACGTAAATTTAAGTGTTTAATACAGGCATTCTACCCACTGATTTCAAATCCCAGCGGAGGCCTATTTGCATTTCATTCATCTAAGTTCGCCAAATTTAACAGTCCCATGTGTATCTGTGAAAAATTTGGTTTTAGATTAGTTTATGTAAATCAAAAATATAAAAAGAATCAAAGTGATGGGCGCGACTGGAACACTTGTGACAACAGGACATTTAAAAAAAAATTAACCATCAC
>NC_068986.1:48882954-48896130 GCF_001194135.2 Octopus bimaculoides
TATATATATATATATATATATCCATGTGTGGGTGTGTCTTTGTGTATGTGCTTGTCCCCCACACACACCACCACACCACACCCTACTCTACCCACTGCTTGACAACCAGTGTTGGTGTGCCTACATCTCTGTAACGTAGCAGTTCGGCAAAAATGATCGATATAATAAGTACCAGGTATTTTTAACAAATAAAAACAGGTCTTGGGATCGATTTGTTCGGTTAAAGCCCTTCAAGGCGATGCCCCAGTATGGCCTCAGTCAAATGACTGAAACAAGTAAAAGAAAGAAAAATATAAAAGACCATTAAACAACAGCAACCATAACACCAGAGCCAAAATCAGATCCTTTACAAGTGAACGATGTCATCGAACTAGCTAGAAATCACAACTCGTTCTCCCTCAAATTTTCCATAAAATAGAACCCATTCTTCTTCAGTTCAGATCTTACTGTCTTTAGAATATGGAATGACGGAATGACTCACTGGATGATGTTGTTCTTGAAAAGTTACGCCTAAGAGAGGGTGGAGTGGGACGGTATCGATTACAAAGCCCTTATTAACAGATAACATCTTGCATAGAAAAAAAAATCATTTTTTATAGTTATTAACTTTATAGTGAAAGCAATTTTTGAAAGGAAACGAAAGGTCGACTAAATCGACCTACTACACTATTGATATTTCACCAATTAGGAAAAGACAAATCGCAAATACATATTAACTCTATTTTCATAGAAGTTTCCCTACAAACATTGCCTTACAAAAGTGCTCCAGTTGGACAGTGACCACGTCAATAAAGCAAGTTTTGGTGAATGTACAAAAGTTTTAGAATAATCTCAGTATCTTGTAACTAAGATTTAAAACAAAAGTAGAGCGAAATTTCTTTCGACAATGAGTATCATCATGAATCTTAAGACTGTTTGTCTATTTCTTGCTCCTTTCAGCAAATAATAACTCTAACTTATAATAAAATCTCAATGGCAATACAGAACCATAAACCTACTAATGTATATCGTTAAATATTTTTTTATTCTTTTACCTGTTTCAGTCATTTGACTGTGGCCACGCTGGAGCGCCGCCTTTAGTCGAACAAATCGACCCCAGGACTTATTCTTTGTAAGCCTAGTACTTATTCTATCAGTTACTTTTGCCGAACTGCTAACTTACACGGACCTAAACACACCAGCACCGGCTGTCAAGCGATGTTGGGGGAGGGGGAAAACACACACACACACACACATATATATACGACGGGCTTCTTTCAGTTTCCGTCTATTAAATCCACTCACAAGGATTTGGTCGGCCCGTGCCTATAGTAGAAGACACTTTCCCAAGATGCCATGCAGTGTTACTGAACCCGGAAACATGTGGTCGGTAAGCAAGCTACTTACCACACAGCCACTCCTGTGAAAAGTATAAATATCACAATCATTTGTCTACATAAATGTAAAGTCATTTTATCAGAGAATTCGTTGCTGTAAACTAGATAGCCAAACGCTCTTCGGACTTAGTAGCTCACTGAGTTTAATGCACTTTTAGAACGATTTCTAATATAATGCCTCAAATCTGATGGAGATATATATAGCCGATGGAATCAACATGGTACTTAACAGGTATTTAATTTTATCAACCTCGGAAAGATGAGAAGCAGAGTAAACCCCGGTGGAGTTTGAGTTCAGAATGAAAAGGGACATGACTAAATACCTCAGAATATCTTGTTGATTGCCATTTTGCCATTTCGCCGAATTCCTTAAGTAGTAGGATATAAATATCTTTAAAATTCTCTGGAGTATTCGCAAAAGTATTTGTGAAATATCGCAAATTTTGATTTTGTCGTTCACGCCTCTGATATTGATAAATGTACTTTTAAGTCCCAACCTGAAGTACAAACTTCTCTAGCCTGAACCGTACATTTGTAGAGAAAAGAAAATTATTAAATATGGCATTCATTATTTATTCAAAGATATTTAATAACCTATGTTTGCCAAAATTTCCTGCTTTTGTTTTATAGTGTTTAGTTTATTTACAAGCTTGAAACAATTGCAAAGGAATGAAAGCCACTACTTGGACAGAGAATGCAAGCATGCTGATAGTTCAAAAATACAGACATAATCGTAGTTGAGATGTAAAAGGAAAAGGAGAAGAATGAGTTCATTTTTAATGGTCTGTTCTAAAGGATGGCTCTCAGAGTGGTTGTAGTTTATTTTTCCTGGAATAGCTGCAAGTCTGCGTTTGCAGTAAAGACATAAGCAGGAAGCAGAAAATTACGAAAGGATCTTTCAATTTTGTCAAGTCTGCATAATGGTGGTGAACTGTTTGTTGAAACTGCGACGTAAACGCTTCTATCTCGGCCTTCAACGTAACCAGTACTGAGAGACAGAATGGTAGGGAGAGAGAGGGGGAGGAAGAGAGATATACAAAGAGAGAGGAAGAGAAAAAAGGCAAATAGAGAGAGAGGAAGAGAAAGAGAGAGATAAGAAGAGAGAGACAGCGTAAGAGACAGAGAGATAGAGAGAAACGAAGGGGGAAAGGAAGAGAAAGAGAGAGAAGAAGAGAAAGCAAGAGAGGGAGAAAGAGAAGAAAAAAGAAAGACAAAGAGAGAGAGGGGGAGAGGGAGATTTTACAAATGGATAACATTCTGTGAAGGAATGCTTATGCTTGATAGTCAGTGCGCGGTCTGGAGAGGAAGTGAATACAATATTTCTCAGGAGATGAGGAAAGGCAGATTAGTGGGGGTAAACCTGAGAGGAGGTGGCGCGAGAACTTTAACCATTTCTGCGGTATGCATGAACGCCATATGTTCACATTTTCTTTTAGCTGAAAGAGAAATTCTAAGCTTTCTGACTAAGAGAATCAATTTCTTGCTCTCATTAAACCCAGTAATTATAATTAAAAAAAAAAAGAAAAAGGAAAAAAACAACAAAGGAAAGAAAGACAGGATTATAAATGAAGATGCAATAAGTAATAAGAGAAGTGAAATTAGAATAATATCGGCGACTTTGGCAATAACAAAAACAACAGTGACAACAACAATAACAACAACAACAATAACAACAACAACAACAACAACGGCGTATCCTATAAAACAAAGCAGAATGTACTAATCAAAAACGGAACATAATAGATTAGAAAATAACTAAATTTGTGTTGACCAGGCTCCGTCAAAGTCACACCTTTTATTATCTTCGTGTTTTTTCTTCCTATTTTCCCTTCTTTTTGCGAAAATGTGAAATGTGAATAACTTGGAAAGAAAAAAAAAAAATAAAGAAAAAATAAAAACGGCAAATTCACAAAAGATTACAAAATTTGACATAAAAATATAAAATTAAAATAAATTTGTAAAAAAAAAAACAATCAAGGGAGGTGATTAGAGGAAAGGAAGGTAAGGTGGACACTCGCTTAGTATGACATTGTAATTAAAATATTAATTTTAATTTAGGAAAGAGAAAAAACTGAACTATGTAATTATTATTATAAATGGTGCTGTAGTTCTTGTTGTTGTTGGGGTCGTTCTTGTCGTCGTTGTCATGGGGATCATCATCATCCACATCATTATCACCACCATCACCATCGTCGTCGTCGTCGTTATTATTATCAACCTGTCTCTTTCTTCCTATCTTTATATCTCTTTATCTTCACATCCCTCCTTTCGTTCACCTTCTACATCGCCCTCTTACACCCATGTGTACATCGTATATTCATGCATAAATGTATGTATGAATAGATATCTATAGGAGTATATGTATATGTATGTATGTATAAAGTGTAGTATATTGCCACTTAAGTGTGGCTGACCCCTAGGGGTGGATGTTACTGTTGCTTTTAGCCCCAGGAGGACATCTCCTCCAGCTGGCTTATCGACACACTACTGTGTCCTGTTTGCCAAGGGAAGTCATCCCTCCCATCATGATCTGTAGCACGAACGGACCCGGGTTTCAGGGTTATTTCCCTAACCCTAACCCTAACCCTAACCCGGGTCCGTTCGTGCTACAGATCATGATGGGAGGGATGACTTCCCTTGGCAAACAGGACACAGTAGTGTGTCGATAAGCCAGCTGGAGGAGATGTCCTCCTGGGGCTAAAAGCAACAGTAACATCCACCCCTAGGGGTCAGCCACACTTAAGTGGCAATATACTACACTTTATCGTGCAGTTACTGTTAATACTTCATTTAGAAAATTAACATTGTATGTATGTATATATATACATGTATGTGTGTGTATAGATATGTAAATGCATAGACATGTAAATATAAAATCTAAGGATCCAGATGTAGAAAATTAGTAAGCCTCGAAAAGTCCATAGAATGTATAAAACAAAAAAATAAACAACTTTCATGAATAATAGTAATTCCGTGGCGGAAAAGGTTGTAAGTTTTTCCCATATCGAAGTTCGATAAGACGGAAAAATTCTTATAGTTCACGATTAGCAACTAGGGTTGCTATATATGCAAATAGCCTGGATTTTAACTGCTCCACTCCCTCAATTTGGATTTAGGTGTGTGTGTATGTGTTTGTGTGTGTGCACGCGCGCTGTATTTGTGTTTATGTATGTATGTATGTATGTATTTATGTATATGGCGTAGTCTTTATGTCAGATATTTCTGATATTTTCTTTATACCGACAAAACTTTCTTCTGAATTTCAATATTTGACGTTTATAGTTAAACATGTAAAAAAATTTTTTAAATGCCAGTTACATTTCTATTGTGAAACTTATGCTCTAATTCAGAAAAAAGTGTAGGTGGTTAGCTGTCCCACAGCTAACCACCTATACTTTTTTTCTGCAAAATAGGGGTAGTTTATCCTGTTCAGGCTATATTATTAGCATTATCCTGCGATTGAGAATTTAAAAATCACTTCTTTAACTTTCTAAGACATCTCAAAGTTTCTAAAAGCGAACTTCGTTTATTTGTTTACGCTTATATATATATATATATATATATATATATATATATGCATAGATACATACATACGCACGCACATATGTATGTATGTATTTATGTATGTTTGGACAGATAAATAGACAGACAGACAGCCATACAGATGGATGGGCATACAGACATACAGATAGATAGGTAGATTGACAGATAGATAGATAGATAGATAGATAGATAGATAGATAGATAGATAGATAGATAGATAGATAGATACTTACCGATGGAATTTCGAAGATCAAAACTGTTAAAGGCAATATAGTCGAAATATCTAGCAATTCATTAAAGTATGTTCTAGTACTGAGTTCAGTTTTGCTTATTTTAACGTCATTTCTATGATAATGACAGATTTTCCGCCTGGAACGAATGTATTGAATTACCGTGTAAATGGCTGTGTATATCACGGATAAGTATACCCATATAGACATTCCTAAGAAGAGAAAGTGTTACACTGTCTGACAGGACAGGTCTTTGGAATTACAACTACAGTCCATTTGATGAGTTACCAAAAAGATTTCATGAACTCAAAGTCGATCCGGCTCAATGATAGAAGATATTTGATTAGGTGTCCCGCTGGCGAAAGTTTTTTCACACGAGAGTTCCGGACCCCAGTTATGAACTCATTTGCATACTGCCAATCAGAGCTCAACTATCAAACTTATTTATGAGCACATAACAAGTGATGGGCAATAAGATAATGTCACTTGGGTAAAGAATGACCATGCTTCTTTTCTCTTTTAATAATGCTTGTTGTTCTTGTTTCAACTATGGTTGCCTCTACGTAGTTACTTGTGTTGTTGTTTACTTTGTAAAACAGTAAGGAGAGAGGGTTGCTAGCACAACACCCTCTACCCACATTTTTCCCATCCACATCTTTACCATATGGAACCCTAACCAAATCCGATAATAAGTATAGATGCAAATCTATCTAATTACTTGTTTCCTTCTAAAATCAGGCATCAGTCGACTTACAACACCGTTTTGCGTCTTGAGTTTACATGACAGAGTGTGCTTTACCATGAGATTGGTTGTTTTAACATATTCACGAATGTTATGTTGGGATTTGCATCTAGACATAATCTGAAAGCTGAGCGGCACCGTTCCTTTCACACTTTTCAAGCAATCCTTCAACGGTCACCCAGCACCAGTGCGGTTTCTGCCACCACCAACCATCTTTCTCCTGGATGCTGCAGTTGGTTGCACACCAATTGCTAACCTTTGTTAACTTGACAGTAAGATCAAGGTGAGGTCTGATTGGCTGCATGCAAATGAGTTCATTACTGGGGTCCGGAACTCTATGGGAAAAAAAAAATGAGTCCCGCCGTCTGAGGTAACTAGGCAGCTTACGACTGCAAACTGAATTTCCTCACCACTCGCTCGTGTAGAGTTAAATTTTTAAATATATAGGGGGCAAAATGATTTATATGTTCCATGTAATAAGAAGCTTGTTTGTCCGTGTGATAAGAAGCTTGTTTCTCGACCACATGGTTCCGGGTTCAGTCCTACTGCGTGAAACCTTGGACAAGTGTCTTCTACTATAGCCTCGGGCCGAAAAAAGCCGTGTGAGTGGATTTGGGAGATGGAAACGGAAAGAATCCCGTTGTATATGTGTGTGTGCGTGTGTGGCCGCAGTCTAATTATTGAAACAAATAAATGATAAAAAGTAAAAGATTATATTTTATGTTAATTTCAGCATATTCCGATGTTTAACTACAGACAAATATATTTTAACTGGCTGAATCTCAAGATATCAAATCAATCGTGACATATAATATCTGATCAACGCTCTCCGCGGCACACCGTCGGTTACGACGACGAGGGTTCCAGTTGATCCGATCAACGGAACAGCCTGCTCATGAAATTAACGTGCAAGTGGCTGAGCACTCCACAGATACGTATACCCTTAAGGTAGTTCACGGGGAGATTCAGCGTGACACAGTGTGTGACAAGGCTGGCCCTTTGAAATACATGTACAAGAGAAACAGGAAGAAAGAGGGAGAGAAATTTGTGATGAAAGAGTACAGTAGGGTTCGCCACCACACCCTGCCGGAGCCTCGTGGAGCTTTAGGTGTTTTCTCTCAATAAACACTCACAACGCCCGGTCTGGGAATCGAAACTGCGATCCTACGACCGCGAGTCCGCTACCCTAACCACTGGATCATTGTGCCTCCACAACGGTCTCATACATACATACTATTACAATTACATACACAACTATTATCGACGTCAAAGCAAGGGGGCTTAATTCCACTTCGTGCAGTAGATCTTTGAGCGCTAGCAAAAGCTTTCGTGTCAGCCTATTCTGTTTTAGTTTTAACACCCTTGTTGGTTAAACAAATTGAACGATTAGTCAACCAGAAAACCCTCTGCTTGTTCGCTTGAATTTTATAAGTAACACCCTTGAGTAATCTTAAATACCATCCTACAACTTTATAGGAAGGAATAAAGCAAACGTTTGGTAATATAGTCTTAGACTTACAAAAACTCATGCGATAAACGTGGCTAGTATGTCTTGGATAATAGATCAGTTAGGGCTTATTTTGAAATAATACCAATTTGGCAAACACTGAGTCTTTTGTTACAGTTTCTATTATTATAACTTGTAGTTAATATTGAGTTATACTCCAGTTATAGGGTAATATCAGTTTCTCTTCCTATGTCTTATCTAATATCATATTTACTACAGCTTTTCGCAATTTATCTTATTTTAAATCTTATTTGAAGCAGCTCCTATAGATATATCTACGTATTATACTATCTTACACACTGTATCATGGTACACATTCAGCTTTTATTCTTATAAAATATTACTATTATATCCAAATATTGTAATTCAAATGAGCTTCAGCAATGGTGTATCTAATTTCTTTTTAATCCCAGAACGGCAATATCTGGTCACTTACTATCTATTACCTTTTCAATTCAAGTGTTAAAAATACAACTAAAATTTCTCTGTCCTTGAAATATAATATGCAAATGGTTTTTGCACAAAATTTCAGATTAGATACGATTGTAACTGTATAGTTTCGTTTCTTTAAAATGCCATCATTAAACAATCCTGTATCAATTGTGAGAACTGCTGCTACTGCTACTACTACTACCACTGCGGTTGCTACTGCTGCTTCTTCTTCTTCTTCTTCTGCTGCTGCTGCTGCTACTACTACTACTACTACTACTACTACTACTACTACTACTACTACTACTACTACGTTTTGTATTAGCGTCATCTAAGTATGCCATATCTGTTTCTCTATTCTGTTTTGACTATAGCTGCATAACTGAAAGCAATGTCAGCGACTATTTCTTCTCAATCTCAACATTTTATCCAACTTTTATCCCTTTTTGTATTTTACACCTTTATGTTTTTTTTATAGATTCTTGAGGTATGCCTTTGATTTTGTAGTTGCTATACTCATTCGGTTCCAACTTGAGTTCCAAACTTTACAATTAGGATAATGGTTCCCCCACCCTTTATCTACTTCTTCCTTGTCAAGTCTTACTGAACACTGGACATGGTTAGTATCTTCCAGTGAATAGTTCTGTATAGAATTTTAAGATGTTTTAAAATCCTGTTTTTAATTCAGTGTTAATTTTTTTTTATGCTTTTGTTGTTTGTCAATGTTTCCGTTGCAGCTGTGTTTTATATTTGTCGGCCTCTCTCTAAAGAAGAAAAGTAGATTTTTCTTTTATTCATTTTTGTGACTCCTTCCTCTTTGCCCCTCCATTATTTGTTACATATTTTGTGGTCTCTCTCTCTATCATATCTCGTCTTATAGTATTCTCAAGTTGTTTTCTTTTTCAACCAGTCCTTGTTTACTCAAGAAAACTTTAAGTTCTTCAATGTCTCACTGTCCACCACAAGGTCCAGTTTTTGTTGGAGTGTTGTGGTTTGTGTGTCTAAATGACCCAGAGAACGGAAGTTCGTAATAAGGCCTCCCATACCGGACACGTCTAAGGATAGAGGCCTGACTAATATAGATCACTTCTCAGAGATAATAAAATGTGTTTGTTGCGTACCTTGAAGAAAGAATACAATGTTACAGAATCACAGATGACAATTCAAAACCAAAAAGACCTGGAAACCTCTTCTCGGGGAAACATATGACCTGGGCAGCAAAATCCGGAATTAAACTGCAACTCCAATTGGAAAGAAGCAGAAAAGATAGCTCAGTGTCGAGAACAGTTGAGAAAAGTCATCGAGAGCCTATGTCCCATACGGAGCGAGGAGCTTAACTAATTTATCAATGTATTATAACATATTTTGATACAATCACTTGAAGCAAGCATTGTATATAGCAGACAATTACATGACGCGTTTCCTTTACTATCATAGCTTGCGCATAGCTGATCTGGCTTCCATTTTTCTCAATTTCATCCACGACCTCGATTCTACATCCGACAGCTTAATTTTCTCCGCTGCGTTTGAATACCATCAGTACTTGGTGCAAACCAATATTGTCTTTTACTTAAATTTCTTGAACATCTTTCATATTAATCAACATGTCAGCCATATTTTTCTAATTTCTTTGCTATTCTCTGCCTCAAGTACCAGTATTAATTTTGAGAATTTCTCTTCCTATCTGATAAATCAGAACTCCACTAATTTATCTATGTCTAGTATCAAACAACTTAAACGTTTGGTAGACGGCAACATACGTCACAGTTTGCTATATTTTGAGTAAATAACGATTGGTTGCTTATATTGCAAGTTGATATTATCTACATCTATCTAACAACTTTTTATTCATT
This sequence comes from Octopus bimaculoides, assembly GCF_001194135.2. Taxonomy (NCBI): domain Eukaryota; kingdom Metazoa; phylum Mollusca; class Cephalopoda; order Octopoda; family Octopodidae; genus Octopus; species Octopus bimaculoides. Next base: position 48,892,635 of record NC_068986.1, read on the forward strand.
TATAACACATTAATTCTCAATTGTTGATATTCTGTAGAAAGTATGAGATGTTTTGATATAGCGATTTTGGTGCCGCCTATTTGACACTACCGATTCGATGCTGATTTATTTGACATCAGACGTTTTAAAGTTTCATTTTAGTGTTTCTCTTGTTCTCTGTCCCTCTATCTCCCTTTCTCTCTCCCCCTTCCCCCTCTCTCTATCTCTTACTCTGTCTATGCATATTTCTGCATGCACATGTGCATATCTCAACGCCAAAAATACTGTCGCCAAAACAGCTGTGTAGAATCACCAGCGCCCAAACAGCTGCGTTTCATCGTCTCATTCCGTCTGTAGACGTGGAGGCAGGCATTGCTGACTCATTAAGAAGTTCACCTCACAACCGCAAGGTTCTGGATTCAAACTCACTCTATGGCATTTGGGGCAAACGCATTTATCATAGCCTCGGGTTCGACCAAAACCTTGTGAGTGAATTTGGACAGACGAAATCATATAGAAGCCTGTCAAATGTGCTATGTCCGAAATTCAAAGATCCATTCTCATCACAATTGTTTCATGCTCATTCTTGATGGCAGTTAGGATAAGAGTACTCATATTTGTGCAATACTTCCCTACATCACACACCAATTTAATGACCACTCTGTACAGTTGTTCGAACGGTTGGATGTTCATTCCTCGAAATAGATATATATTTCGCAGCTAATTATATATCTTTATATCTACTCCATTAATTTCACTAAAACCTGTACACTGTTCCTTCATTTACGATCTAGTCTATTTTTTCAATCGCTTAGTTACATGAAGATGGTCAGTGCTAAACTTACATGCTTGCAACGGTGTGAATTCGCTTAATGGCTCCCAATCGATAGGTGTTAAACAAATGTTGCATAACATTTAACAATACAACTACTTTTTATCAAACTTGTGATCAATTTCGAAATCATTATATGATTGTATTTATTACGGCGGCAAGCTAGTAGCTTGCCAGGCAAAATGCTTAGCGGCATTTCGTCCCGTTTTCAGTTCTGTATTAAAAATCCGCCAAGGTCGACTTTGCCTTACATCCATTCAGAGTCGATAAAATAAGTACCAGTTGCACACTGAGGCCGATGTAATCGACTATCCCCCTCCCATAAAACTGCTGGCCTAGTGCTAAAATTTGAAAGCAATATAATCATTGTTATAATTTACTATATTAGGAAGTTAGTTTAGTAAAAATATTAGACTGCTTCCCTATTGTATCAGAGTTCAAATTCTATTCAGCCAATTTTTTTTTTACACAGTTACGAGATAATATAAAGTTTCAATAAAGCAATGAGGTTAATATAAGTTATTATCCGTCTACTCCAAAATGCGTGGACTTCACATTTTTTCTTTCTCTTTAGAAAGTATTCGTTTTGAGAGATTCGTTAGGAGGTCGATCGTAACCCTTTCAGCATTTTTCCCGGTGTTAATTCATGTTACTCCATCCGATTTTAAGTTGCCTTTTGGTAATGCGGAAGCATTTTCAAATTGCCCACGGGGGCAGCCTCAGCCCCATCTGAAATTACCCTTGCACTCTTTACCTTGCCCCCTTCTCTGGTTTCGCTAAAGTGATAAACTCTAACGCATCCAGCTCATGACCCGCTTATAGCATTAAACAAGTATAACATTCAAGATGGCGAACTAATCTTAAAATGTTTTAAAAAATACTGGATTTTTTTATAACATCCCCTAATATTTTTACGATGCCTTTAAAAACATTTTGAAATCAAAGATTCTGAGTTTATAATTTTAAAAATAAAATAGTGTTTTTATTTATTTATTATTCCTTTTTGGAAAATAAAAACTGATTCGGATAAGAGGAGTAGTCGCAGTTTTTTTTTTCTTTTTCCATAGATATATTTCGTTTGAATTTGACGTGTGTAAATATATATTTTGTTTGCATTTGGAAGCATTAGCTTGTTTTATTTTCTATTAATTTAAAACTGTTATTTCTGTTCGAATTTAATAAAAATAAAATATAATTATAAAAATATTTTCATATTTCAAATGCGATCGAAATTTGTATTATACAAAATAAAATAAATTAATATACATAGGCCTCAAATGCAAACGAAATATATTTATATAGAGGACAAAATATATCCATACACTTTAAATGTAAACGAAATATATTTACTAGATAAAAATATATATTTATAGAATTTAAAAGCGACTTTTTCGACTTTAACTCAATAAGTGAGAGCTCCAACTCTTTCTCTGTGATTTACGCTTGTGTACCTAACGCATACACAGAGAGAAATCACTTACACATTGATTTCTGTTGCAGAAACTTTTCAATTTTTTTCTTTACTTGGGACTTATGAATTATTTTTACGTTAGTTATCATAAGTTACAGAGAAAAACAATTTTAATGACAGTAATAACACAGTGTAGCAATTTTATTTTTTGTATTTTGGGAAGGATAACAGGACTGTTTTCTGAAATCATAAGGAGTTGGATGAAACTATTTCAGCATAATCCGTGGTTAATTTAAAATCGATTTCATCCTACCCCTGTTTATCTGAACGCGATTTCAAATTACCGGACGGTAAAATGAGTGAGGATAATCTCAAATCGTTACATCAGCTCTTCAGATTTTGCGTGCCAATTTCATCAAGACCATATTTTGCATTTTATTCTTCCAGAGTCGATAAAAGGAAATATTAGTCAACTATTAGGATCGATATAAATGACTACACTTCCCCACATCTAATTCTGAGGTTCTTATGTCACAAACATTATTATTACTATTTTTTATTATCATTATTATTATTCCATCGTATCCGGCCGACGGTATTCGATTACACGATCTGTCTAAAAATCATAGTCCCAAAGTATCGTTATTTTTCAATCCTCCTGCATAACTTTACTTGGAATATGCTCATACCACTTCTCTGTTACTTCATATTGGCATTTACAGCATGAGAGCCAGTGAGGATACACACACACTTTGTCGTGGCAGTGTTTGTATTCTTTTTGTGCAAGGCTCTCACATCCACTTACTAAGTGAGTCACATGTTCCACACTCTTTCCACAGCGTCTGCATTTCTGGATGTCAGAAGTTTCAAAGATGTTATTCACTGAATTGGTCTTGTGCAGCAATAATCAGGCATTGCGTGGTATGCTTCAAATCACCTCGCTCAAGCCATACCCACGATGCTGTATTATCCTTAACGTCTTGTGTATTCCTTTCAAACTTTCAAGGTCTTCTTTTCTCTTCTCCTCAGCTCTATCATTATTATTATTATTATTATTATTATTATTATTATTATTATTATTATTATTATTATTATTGTTCAGTAGTTTTATTTTTATAACGTGCTTTCACTTCACTACCAAGCGCAGCTCTGTGCGCCTTGGGTATGTGCTGTGGTTTGCTGTGGTGCTCTTATGTTTACTGTATTGAAAGTGTTTTGCGTAGAATGCGTGCAGTACCCAGTAGTGCAATTTTCTGTATGTTATATATATTTGT
>NC_068986.1:48897750-48899081 GCF_001194135.2 Octopus bimaculoides
ATTATTATTATTATTATTATTATTATTATTATTATTATTATTATTATTATTATTATTATTATTATTATTATTATTATTATGAAGGCGGCGGCCTGGCAGAATCGTTAACACGTTGGACGAGATGCTTAACGGAATTTCACCCGTCGTAACGTTCTGATTTCAATTTCCACCGAGATGGACTTTGCCTTGGAGGTCGATAAATTAAGTACCAGTTGCGTACTGAAGTCGGTATAATCGACTAATCCCCCTTCCCACAAATTTCAGGCCTTGTGACTATAGTAGAAAGGATTGTTATTATTGTTGTTGTTGCTGTCATTATTATTATTATTATTATTATTATTATTATTATTATTATTATTATTATTATTATTATTATTATTATTATTATTATTATTAAGTGAGAGAGTAGTGAATGTCATCAAAGTGACACTGGGGTAAAATATACGAAGCCCAGTATACCCATCATGACTTCTTGTCTGACAAGAGCCCACCAAGCACATGCATCACAACCATATGTGCGTGACATTGTGATCTCACATCAAGATAAACAGCACATATCCATGCAGTCGGGGCCCAGTTAGAATTTTCTTCAGGTTAAGTAGCCCATCCCGCTCAAAAGGTTCCTGAATAAGAGTTGTTTCAGGAGGTGAATAATTCGACCCATGTTTCCAGAGGTGAATAATTCAAACCCGAAAGAATTCTTCTCAACACATGGCTATGAGGCTCCTCCGCTGCTTCTGATCGGGATCAGAGATGCACATATCGTCAACCATCAAGGGACATGCTAGATTGATTAAGGTCAAGCAACTGACAAGCAAATCTGTAGCATTGAGCCGAATATTTGCTGTAGCCCGTCTTTTATACCAAGACGAAACAATGTACATAATACTTCCAATCATTTAAGACTAGAAACCGTGAGAGCTAGTGCCTTTTACTGCATCAGGACATATAATATTAATATTATAATTTTATTATTATTATTATTATTATTATTATTATTATTATTATTTCCTTGTCATCCTTCTCGCTATTGTCATCATCATCATCATCAGTTTTATTATATTTTCGCCATCCATATGTTTATAATTTCATCGTTCTATTTCTTACCCTTCACATCACCCCACCATCCACTGTTTCTAATCACACACACTCTCACATACACACACACACACACACACACACACACACACACACACACACCCCTCTACTTTTCTCCCTACTTGAAACCCACTCGTCTCTTTCCTCCGCTTCTTATTCTTACGCAGCCATTTTAAGAGAGAAGTTTTCTTTTAATCATTCCCTTTCTTCATTTATTTATTTATTCATTTGTC
>NC_068986.1:48906953-48908781 GCF_001194135.2 Octopus bimaculoides
CGGGCGAAATGTCACTATGTATTTTGCCCGGCGTGCTAACGATACTTAAATTATGGTACTAATATTGGTGTGCATACTACTACCGAAACAGCAACATCAACAAACAAACAACAACAACTACTACTACTACTACTACTACTACTACTACTACTACTACTGCTGCTGCTGCTGCTGCTGCTGCCACTGCTGCTGCTGCCACTGCTGCTGCTGCTATCACAAACACCACTTCATCTTCTATTACCACCATCACCAATACCACAAATAACAAAGCCATTACCATTATTATTATTACTACTACTACTACCACCGCTACCACCACAAATTCTACTACTACCGCCGCCGCCACCATCACCACCGATGCTTCTACTTCTGCCATCACCACTACCACAATTACTACAACTATCAAAACTACTCCCACCATTACTACTACTACTACTACTACTACTACTGCTGCTAATACTCTTCTTGGTGTTGTTGTTTCTACTGCTTCTGCTGCTGCTGCTGCTGTTGTTGCCGCAATGCAATAATTCACAAACTATGGTACGGGGCAGCGTGATGATGCTATATAATAATGGATTGGTTTTAATTTAATAATATGGCATAAAGATGGTGACATCTTCAGAATTACGACATCTCACTGACCGATCTATCGCTCGTTTGATATTTGCACTTTCATCATTTTTTTTAATGATGAATACACGTTTTCTATTGATTTATTCATCATACACGCTCTCTTTGCCACTCTCTCTGTCTCTCTTTCTCTCTCCTTCTCTCTCCTTCTCTCTCTGTCTATCTCCTCTCCGTGTCTGATGTATCCCGTTCTCTCTTTTCTGTTCTTATCCCATTTTGTTCTTTTTTTTATATTTATTTTGTGTATGTGTAATTTTTTGTTTTATCTCCGCGCTTGTTCTATCATAAATCTATATTCGTCTACCCACCTCTTCTTTCTTTCTCTCCCACTATTTTAGGCTCACATGGTTTATATTACTTTCTCTCTCTCTCTCTCTCTCTCTCTCTCTCTCTCTCTCTCTCTCTCTCTCTCTCTCTCTCTCTCTCTCTCTCTCTCTCTCTCTCTCTCTCTCTCTCTCTCTGTGCTTCTCTTACTCTGTCGATGTTAATTTTTTTTCTACATTTTTGTCTCGATTCTTCCCCTTTCAACCTTTCTCACTTTTCATTCCTCCCTCTCTCCTTCCCTCTCTTCTCTTTTTCTTTTCCACCCCTTTCTTTCTCCCTTTTCTCCCATCTCTCTCTCCCCTTTTCTCCCCCCCCTCTCTCTCTGTGCTTCTCTTACTCTGTCGATGTTAATTTTTTTTCTACATTTTTGTTTCAATTCTTCCCCTTTCAACCTTTCTCACTTTTCATTCCTCCCTCTCTCCTTCTCTCTCTTTTCTTTTCCTTTCCTACCCCTTTCTTTCTCCCTTTTATCCCATCTCTCTCCCCTTTTCTCCCCCTCTCTCTCTCTCTCTCTCTCTCTTTTTTCTCCCTCTTTGTTTCTCTTACTCTGTCGATGTTCATTTTTTTTTCTAGACTTTTGTCTGGATTCTTCCCCTTTCAACCTTTCTTACTTTTCATTCCTCCCTCTCTCATTCTCTCCCTTTTCGTTCCCACCCCTTTCTTTCTCCCTTTTCTCCCATCTCTCTCTGCCCTTTCTCCCCCCTCTCTCTCTCTTGGTTTTCCAAGGTTTGTTTCATACTAACCTTTGTTTCTCAGACTGTTGATGTCCTTTTGCTTCTAGATTTTTGTCTTTTCTTTCCCTATCTAACTTTCTCCCCTTTTTCACTTCCTCTCACTCCTTCCTTCCTTCTATATCCCCTCTCCCTCCCCTTCT
>NC_068986.1:48909511-48910270 GCF_001194135.2 Octopus bimaculoides
GCTCTCTTTCTCTTTGTTTTAAGTACTTTTATTTCTCATAAATCTCACAAATTTCTCTCTCGTCCTTTTTATCTCCTCTCTCACTTTACGCATTACCTTTTGTCTTCTAGCCTTCAATATTCCTTTATTCTGTCATTCTCTGTCCTTCTCCCTAGGCCTCACACTGCCTCTCTTCCTCTGATTGTCTCTCTCTCTCTCTATCTCTTTCTATGTATGTATCTCTCTATCTATCTCTCTAAAATATCCTCCCTCTCTCGCTTGTCTTTTCTATTTCTCGTAAAAACCAACAAATCTCTCCATATTTATTGTTTCCAAGTTCTTGTTTTTATTACATCACCCCTCGCTTTATTTAATCATTAATTCTCTCTACTACTTAACTCACACTACCTTACAGCCTAATCCGTGCTTTCCCTCTCTCTTTATCTTCCTTCATGTCTATCTGTCTGTCACTCTCTTCCTCTCCCTCCTCTCTCTCTCTCTCTCCTCTCTTTCACTCTCCCCCTCTTTTTCTCAATCTCTCTCTCCGGCTTCACATTAGGTAATTGTAGTTCAATTTCAAACTCTCACTAAAACGTCCGGATGTTCCTTCTACTCTCTCTAAGCTATCGACGCCATTTTTGTCTCACTATGTTTTACTGATACACACACGTACACACACATAAACACACACACACACACACACACACACATAAACACACACACACACACTCAATTCTCTTCCATTTTCTCTCCGTCATCTACACTTTTCTAAGAAAATTT
>NC_068986.1:48910370-48911087 GCF_001194135.2 Octopus bimaculoides
TATTTTTTTCTCTTTCTTGAGTCTATGTACCACTACACAAATATTTGTTTCAACCCTGAATTATTGCCACCACTTCTATATCCTCTTCTCCTCTTCTCCACACATCTCTCCCTACTCCTCAGTTTTTTCCACCTCTCCCTCGCTTGCATCTTCCTCTTCACTCTCTATTTCTACATCTCATAATGTCGATCTTTTAGCTCAGCATTCCTCTCTCTTCTTCTCCCTCTCCCTCTTTCTCTCTATTTCCTTGTCTCACTTCTCTCATTCTCTCTTTTTTATCTCTGTGTCTCTCTCATCCTTTTCCTCACTATCATAATGTTGATCTTTTACCTCAGCATTCTTCTCTCTTCCTATCTCTCTTTCTCTCTATTTCCTTGTCTCACGTCTCTCATTTTTCTCCTTTCTATCTCTGTGTCTCTCTTATCTTGCTTCTCACTATCTCATAAATCTATATCATACTTTCAGCCCTGGCATTTCCCCCCATCTCTTCTGAGTTCCTCTCTATCTCAAATAATTACCCATTTCACTCTGTTTAATAGTCTCTTTTTCCTCCTATCACCAATAACCCCCTCTCTCTCTCTCTCTCATTATACACTTCTCTGTCTTTCTTTTATTTACTTTCTCTCTACTTCTCAGCTTGCACCTCCCATGTTTAAGCACCCCTTTACTCTCTCTCTCTCTCTCTCTCTCTCTCTCTCTCTCTCTCTCTCTCTCTCT
>NC_068986.1:48911879-48912924 GCF_001194135.2 Octopus bimaculoides
TCTATCTATCTATCTATTTATCTCTCTCTCTTTCTCTCTCTCTTTCTTCCGTTTCTTTCCCATTATCTATGTATCTATCTATCTAACAACATTACTTACTCCCATGGTATTTTCTATTTTCCCTCACTTTGTAAAAAACACATTGTCTTTCTGTCCCCCTCTCTCCCCCCCATCTCTTTCTCCCCTCTCTCTCCCCCTCTCTCTCTTTCTCTCTCACTTAGTAGTACACTTTCTCTCCCCATCTACCTCTCTTATCCCGGGTTCTTTCAATCTTCTTTCACTCTCTGCATCTCCCTTTCTCTCTCATTTTCTATATTCTGCCCCTATATATCTCTCTTTCTCCCACTCTCTCTTTTTTCATTCTCTATTCTCTTTAGTGCCTCCTCTCATAAATCACTATAGTTACTGTTATACCCCTCTCTCTGTCTCATTCTCATTCTCTCCGTTCTTTCGGCACATCTCGTTGACTCTCATAAATCACTGTACTTTTCTTTCTTTCTCTCTCCCTCTCTCCCTCTCTCGTACTCCTCTTTCTCTCTCTCTCTCACACTTCTCTTTAACGCATATCTATTTCTCGACGTCACATTCTTCTCTCCCACTCTAATTCTCGTTCAACCACTTCTTCTCCTTCTCTCTCTCTCTCTCTCTCTCTCCCTCTCTCTCTCTCAGATTTTATTCTTACACATTTTTTGTCTCTCTCAGCCTTCACCTACCATACTTTTCTGTCTCATAAATCTCCTCCACCTACACCTACGTTCTCTCTCTTCTGTTGTCTACACCACCACTTTCATCCTCACCATCAACATCATCATCGTCATCGTCATCATCATCATCATCATCGTCATCATCGTCATCGTCATCATCATCATCATCATCATCATCATCATCATCATCCATCTTCCTCGCTTTCTTTTTTCTTTCTTTCTTCTTCTTCTTCTCCTCCTCCTCCTCCCCCTCTCCATCCTCTGTCAAAAACTTTGCACCCTTAATATATGATTAATTGCACTATAAAAGAAACTGATGTCGCAAACGTTGCCCAAGTGCT
>NC_068986.1:48913034-48915112 GCF_001194135.2 Octopus bimaculoides
TCATCTTGTCGTAGTCATTATCATTACCATCATCATCATAATCGTCATCGTCGTCGTAGTCATCATCGACATCGCTGCAATCACGATCATGGTCAGTATGATCATGATAATGATGATGATGATGATCGTCATCATCACCATCATCATGAAGAAAATTGTCATCGTCGTCATTATCATCGTCATCATCGGCGACATCGCCGTCGTCGTCATCATTATCATTGCCATCATCATCATCACCACCATCATCATCACCACCATCATCATCATCATCATCATCATCATCACCATCATCATCATCGTCGTCGTCATCGTCAATAAGTTCACCCTCCTCATCATCATCATCGTCAACACCAACAACAATAAAATCGGGGGTATATACGAGGTTAATTAATGTCTACAACAGTTAATTTCAGTATTGTTTCCAAGTTCAAACCACGTGATAACTTTTTCATCTTCTCTCTCAAGGATTGAAAAATGAAAATTGCAAATGCCAGAAGTACTATAAAGTGGCATAGGACACTACCTCTTTTGGTTCGTATATTGCTTCTATCTCGAACAGAAATTTACTAACGGACTAATTTCCTAGTTACAAAACCAGTGATTGTATGATACAGTATATTCTATATATTGCAAGCGAGGTTAGACTAACTTTCATGCCTGGCAAACGAGTGTTCACTACTGAAGAGATCCAATAAGATCAAACGTAGTCTCGTCGTCTCTAGTGCGAAAGTGCACTGGATAAACCAGAAGATGCCTTCCTGGGGTTAAACCAACAGTATCATCATCTCTTAGAGAACACCCACGTTAAAGTGGCGATATATACTACCTTAAGATCATATTTGCTTTACTGTACAGAATTCACATGTAAGCATCCGCTAATTCGTCTCACCAACAGGAAATAACGGCCAAATCTTTCTCAAACGACACCATACACACTAATAAAGATTAAAGTGCATAAGAGAACGTAATCCTAGACACACTATGACTGAAACAGAAAGGGTGGATTGACAAGTCTGGAATGTCTTTAGTCATAGCTTTATTTTATCAGACGTGATCTAAATCTATGCAACAATAAGCACAAGTGCAACAGCTGTGTTTATTCCATATGTAGTTTCCAGGAAAGAAATTCTTTATTGCTGTGGTTTTAGTGGGTAATTCTGCCCCTTTTAAATTACACAGACTGGCCGAAATTTATTGTTTTCCTGTTAATAAAGGCAACGAGCTGGCAAAGTCATTTGTACGCCGAACAAAATTCCCTAACATAATCCTTCCAGGATTAGGTTCTGATTTCAAACGCCGTCGAGGTAGAATTTGCCTTTCATCCCTTCGTGGTCGATAAATTACATACCAGTCAAGTACTGGGGACGATGTCATCGAAAAGCTCTCTTCTCCCACAAATTTCAGACCTTGTGTTTACAATAAAAACAGTTATATCATTGAGATTAAAGGTGTCAAGCGGGTAGAATCGCTTGTACTTCGGACAAAACGCTTAGTGTTTTCTTTGGGATTCACGTTTTGATTTTTAATACCACTGAGGTTGACATGCCTTTCGCCCCTTTGGAGTCGATAATATAAAGCATCATTTGAATCGATAAAATCGACATACCACGCCCTCAAAAACTGATGGTATTGACAAAATTAAGCAGCAGTATTTTATTATCAATCAATAAATGGATGCTAGCTGGCAGAATCGTTAGTATGCCGGGCAAAATTCTTAGCGGCACTTCATCCGTCTTTATATTCTGATTTCAAATTCCACCGAGGTTGACTTTGCCTTTCTTCCTTTCGGAGTCGATAAGATAAGTGCCAGTTAAACACTTGGGTCGTGCAATCAACTTATTCCCTCCCCAAAATTGCTGGGTTTGTTCCAAAATTTGAAATCATTACCAATAAATTAATAAAGTATTCGATTAATTTTTTATAGATTTGTTTATCGAGGTCTTTTACCACACAACTGTTGGCGTCTCATCGGCTTCCGGCAAACTTCTGCGACTTTCTAACTGGTTATCTATATATATGTGTGTGTGTGTGTGTGTGTGTGTGTGTGTGTGTGTGTGTGTGTGTGTGTGTGTGTGTGT
>NC_068986.1:48919549-48919782 GCF_001194135.2 Octopus bimaculoides
ATATATATATATATATATTTGTATATGTATATATCAAGGCATATTTGCAGATATATACATATATATGTGTATATATATACATATGTGCATATATGTATGTACATATATATGTATGATTCTCTATATGTATAGATATATATGTGCGTATATGTGTACTTATTTGTGTGTGTATATATGTATCTATGCATATGTATATACATATATATATATATATATATATATATATATATATA
>NC_068986.1:48919792-48922737 GCF_001194135.2 Octopus bimaculoides
TATATTTTATATATTTGTGTGTGTGTGTTTGTGTACGTATGCTGCGTGTGAATGTGTACGAATGCTGCGTGTGAATGTGAGTGTGTGAGTGCGCGCGCGCGTGTATTTGAGCGTGTGAGATTATAGACAAGTTCGCATGTTTAAATACTCATGCACAGTTTTCCATGTTCCAATTAAAGAATCGTAGAAGAAATCAATTGATGGAACTACTGCCTCCTGTGACCACTCACTCTTGTCTTCGGTATATGCCTTGCAGGCATGTATACCTTATATACATGTGAAAAGTATAACGATCATAAAATTTGAATTTTTTTTTTTACAGGTAGTTAGCATGCATAATAAAAGTCAATAGACAACATATTTTCATATATAAGAGCGTATAGGATTTACACACGGAGAAGAGACACTTGAGATGACGCCTTACATGATAAAAAGGACAGTCAAACCCAAACCACGAAAAAACTGACGAAGTACGGATGACAAATTAATTTATTTGTTCATTAATACGAACTCGAGTTTGGGATTAACTGTAAATATTTTTTCATTCACTTTGGCATTACTATTTTCTACGTGGTTTAGGCTTGGCTGCCCTTTCTAGCATGTAAGTCGTCCTGTCAAGTGACTCTTCTCTGTGTATAAAACCCATATGTACACGTATATACATAGACATACATACATATATGCATACATACGCACACACATTCATACACACCTACACGCACGCGCGCACACATTGATTCACATATGTGTGTATATATAAATGTAAAATAAATCTCAATATGTGTTCATAAATATGTATGTGCGTGTGTATGAGTGTGCGTTTGTGCGTTTGTGCGTGTGTGCATGCATATCTGTTTCGAGGTGGTTGCACATACGTGTCTCTATGTGCGTATGAGTATATATATATATATATATAATTATCCATGACTACATACGTGTACGAGGTGTTATCAAAATGTTTCAGGACTAGTTACGTTTAACAAAAATAGAAAAATCTTAATAAGCCACTTACCTACATTTTAACATCGTCTCCTTCGAAATAGTCACCTTGTGCATCAATACACCAGTCCTAGAGTTCCTGTCACTTTTGGAATCCGGCCTGAAATTTGAGGACCATCTGTGATTCGCTCTTAATCTCGACAGCGGTGTTAAAAATGTGATCTTTGGGCTGCATTTTCGTCTTGGGAAACAGATGGAAGTCCGCAGATGCCAAATCTGGTGAATTGGGTGGATGCGAGCGCGATATCCTATTGTTTTTGGCGAGAAACTCACGAGTGAGGAGATCTCAGTGGCAGGGGGCAGTGTCGTCGTGAAGAATCCTGTTCTTCGTGCTCCGACGATACTCATACACAAGCTGATGAATTTTCTCCACATTTCCAGGGATGACGCAAGTGGCAAGTCTTCCAGATAGCTCATCGTCCTCCAGGGACGTTCTTCTGCATTTGAAGCGCCCGTGCCATTCGAAACATTGCGTACGACCCATTGCCTCGTCGCTTGCTGAAGTATGCTCAATCTCTCTGTAGCTGGTTTCCTAAGTTTAACCCAAACTTTCACGTTGGCTTTTTGTTCCAACTTCCTATCTATGATGAAACTTGCAGACGACAGCGCACACATGATCCCAAAAATACAAACTTCACAACACGCGAAATAAACACAGGAACGTCAGTCGGCACTTTGCCTCATGAAGGTAACTGCTAACTCTCACTGCGCACGGAGCCATGTGCTGCCGGCTGTTGGCGCGCTACGGAACTAGTCCGGGAACGTTTTGATAACGCATTGTATGTATTTATTCGTTACCACTTTCTATATAACGATATATACATGTATATCCCTTTACACCTATATGCATTCATATAAGGATGAAATACTTACATGCGCGCGTGCGCGTGTGTGTCTGTTTGATAGCATGATAATTTTTCCACTTTAATAATTTGGTGTTCATAAGTTATTAAGTGTTTACAAAAGGTGTCACTGATAGGAGTTTCTCGCTTAAAAGCGATTTCAAACTGATATTTTAGATTTTGTTATTCACTGCTTAATTAGGGAGTGTTTCGTTGCAAACATCCGCAAATAGTAACACTAACCACCACTACCACCCCACACACACATACACACACACACACACACACACACACACACAAATACAAATACCCTTACATAAAACACATACATAGAGAGACGTACATCCACACACGTGCTTGACATTGCCGTAGCGGGAGATTATCCGCTCCCTAAAGCACTGCCGTAGCAACTGCATTTTTTCTCTTGGAGTATGAGCAGTTGCCTGATCTTGCTGGAACCATGTGTGAGGTCTACTTTGAATAGCTGGGCCCAGAAAGTCTCAATCATGGATACCTGAAAGAGAGGGTTTACGTCAACAAACCGGGGATCCTGGTGCAACTGAAGGAGAACATCAATAGAGAAATCAGAGAAGTGGGGTTTGAAACTCTTGAGGATATTATGGTACAAGTTTTCGATTGAGCACGGGCGTGTGAAACAGAAAATTGCTGCCATTTAAGCGATGTCATATTTTATATGTGATGTAGTGGTGTTGCAAAATTTGACTCGTGCATATTAATTTACATTATGTCCTTTATATTGTGTCAAAGTTTCATGCATTTATTTGTAAAGTCAAGGAAGTTATTAAAAAGTAGAAACCTCTTAAATGACTTTTGGCACACTTTGTATATATGTCTATTTATCGATCTGTCAAACAAGCTAACTGTCTATCTATCTGCATGTCTGTCTGTCTAAGCGTATGTCTGTCTGAGTGTCTCTCTGTCTATCTGCTTGTCTGGGTGTCTGTCTGAGCGTCTGCTTGTGCATCTATTTATGCATATAAGTGTGTGTGTGTGTTTATATGTTCATATATACATATGCATATATATATATATGCATGAACAAATATATATATATATATATATATATATATATATATATATATA
>NC_068986.1:48924395-48928971 GCF_001194135.2 Octopus bimaculoides
ATCCGTTTGTCTGTCCTTGTTTGTCCCCTCTGTGTGTAGCCCCTTGTGGGCAGTAAAGAAATAAGAAGCTTGCTTCCTAACCACATTGCTCCGGGTTCAGTCCCTCTTCGTGGAACCTTGGACAAGGGTGTTCCACTATTGGCAGACGGAAACCAGAACTAACCTGGTGTATATATATATATGTGTGTGTGTGTGTGTGTGTGTGTGTGTGTGTGTGTGTTTGTGTCTGTTTGTTCTCCTCCATCGCTTGACAGCCGATGTTAGTGTATTTGTGTCCCCATAACTTAGCATTTCAACAAAAGAGACCGATAGTATAAGTACTAGACTTACAAAGTCCTGGGAGCGATTTTTTCAACTAAAGGCGGTGCTCCAGGATGGTCGCTGTCAAATGACTGAAACAAGTAAAAGAAAAAGAATAACTAAACGTGAAGCTTTTCTTACTCTAAAAAATTACAAACCGAATTTCAGTAATAAGTTACCTAAGTCACAAATACTCGAACCTGTACTCTATCCGAATATTAAATCTATCGTGTACGCGAATTTACTATTGCATTAAGTTTGTATGATAAAAATTAAAACGTAGACATTATTATATGTCATGCTAATGTTTTCTTATTTCCGTATATTTTTTTATATAAGAATCAATTTTAATATCAACACTTCTATGAAGAAATAACCGATCAAGGGTATTTATTTATCTTTCAGTTTGTTTCTCTACTTTAAACTTGTTTCAAATTCTTTAATGTGCTTTTTCGGTAAGAATTTATTTCTAAATTTATTCATAATTTTACTCTGAGATTTTTAGTATAAAGATTGATAGTTAAGTTACATGACATGCTATCTTCCTTGTGCATCATATACATTCGTTAAGCAGGAACACATAAATAAGTGCCGAAGGACATTGACATTTAAGAATTGTTTTGTGTGGTGGAGGGGATTTTCTTGTTTATTTTGAGAAGTTCATTTTCTCTTAATATGAATATATATTTTTGTTTCATTTTCTACTCCTTTCAGTCATTGGGCTGCATTTTTGCTGGGGCACCACCTTGAAGAGTTATTTTTCTAAGCCTCGAGCTGTTAAGTTTACAGGGGCTTAAACAAACATAACCTGGTTGTCAAGCGGTGTGAGGGACATACAGAAACAAAAAGACACACGCAACAGGCTTACAGAGTTTCTGACTATCACATTCAGTCACAAGGTATTATTAGACTCGGGTCTATACTAAGACCCTTGTCTAAGGTGCTGTGCAATGAGACTTAGTATGTGTCCAGCCATTGTGAATAACAATTAGATGCACGACTACTATTGTATAAGTTAGTGCTCTACTTAGATTATCATTATCCAGTCAGCTTCCGATGTAAGAGTTAGTCTACCACTGTATTTGCAAGTGCTACTAGTTATGATGTACAGAGCATATATATTGGAAAGTTCTGATAAACACAAGTATAAATTATCTATGTTTTACCATTACAATTATTTAAAGCTCAGCCTTGTATGTTCCAAGTGCATTTGGTAGCCTAACGGTATTGGATCATTAGGGGAGCATTTTATTGCATTTCATTATAGAGATATAGACCTCTCTAACATATTCCTCCGATGGTCCAAACGCATTTGGAACATCCAATGCTGAATTCTAAATAACTGCAATAGTAAAACGTACATATGCTTGTGTTTATCTTAATTTTCCCATATATATATATGGGAGACCCAAGGAAACAACGCTGAACCTTACGAAAGAGATAACACATTACCGAGATATGTGACGTATTTCCATACTCGAGAAGACCCGCCCACCACAATAGAATTGACACCCTAAAATCAAAATGCAACATAAAATGCATTGATGTGGGTGTTGATGCTACGTAAAAAGCAACTAGTATATTTTGTGGATTGGTTGGCGTTAGGAAGGGCATCCGATCGTAGAAACCAAGGCAAAACAAACTGTGGAAACTGGTACAAAAGTCACCATCTGATTTTTGATTCAGAGCTCGTAAGCTCTGAAAAATACTTTTTCTTTCCAGAACAGTCATTTAGCTGGTGGTATTGTTGTATTCTTCAACACTTATACCTTCTATTTTATAGATTTATTCTCTCTGTCACTTGTGTCTCTCTCTCCTCTTTCTCCTTTCTTTTTATCTTCCTCTTACATTCTTTAGGGATATGTTACATTTTGGCATAGCCATTTAGGTACCGCCTTCTTGACATTAGTGGTTCTGCTCTGACTTATCTGACATCAGATGTTGCAGTGTTTCTCTCATTCTCCTTTCCTCTTTCTCTCTCCTCCTCCTCCTCTCTCTCACTCTCTCACTCTCTCTTTCCCTCTCTCCTTCCCTCTCTCTTTCTCTTTATGTCTATGAGCATTTTTCTCTACTTCTCTACGTGGATGAAGCGAAGGAATTGTGTCAATCGCAATCAATTAATGAATTCTAATGCCCCACTCCCCTTCTCTCTCCCACTCTTTCTATTTGTATCTGTATATTTCTGCCCATGTGTGTGTGTGTACGCGCGCGTGGGTTTGCCTCCTGCACTAATAAGCATTATCACCAAAACAGGCTGAATGCCCAGTCAGTCGAGCCAAATGTTGAGCGTCGAAACAGCTGCGCCTATTCGTCCCGTTTGGGATTTTTAGATGTTTGATTGTCTCTCCCACCTATCACTCAAATAAAGGAGACTAAAGCGGCTACAATTTTAAAATGTAAAATTTATACAAGTGAAACTTAAAAAATTGAAAGCTGTGCATATTTTGCGTGCATTTATTTATTTATTCATTCATTTATTTATTTTAAAATGTCGCCTACATATATAAAAGTGATAAACCACTTATTCGTTCTAAATCAAGCTCAAAATTCATGAAAATAATATCAAAATCGATAAAACGCTATATTTAAAACAATATATTTCAAACGAAATATATATTAAAAGAAAAAAAGAAAAATAGTTTTAAAAATATATATATTAAAAATGATGAAATGCGTATTCAGGAAAGGATTTACATTAGAAAAGAGGCGGAGAGAATGATATATTCAAAACGAATATATAAAGAGAAACCTCGCAATGCCGCCGAATGGATAGCCTTGCAGTTTGCAACGGTTGTCTCGAAGTTCAAGTGTGGCAATATCGAGTAAAAAGCGCTAAAAAATATGGGTTCTATTTTTAGGTTCGCGATCCGTTTAGTAATGGACAGCTGAGATTGGGTTTTTGTAAAATTCACTGGTGACGTTGATGGTTGTAATTGTGGTGGTTGAGGTGGGGGTGATGACCAAGATGATATTCGTACGTCCCACCACCCAACACACACACACAACACATACACACATACACACGCACAAACACTTACACATACACGCGAGAGCCCACGCACTATTACCCAACCACCAAAAATACGCTCGTAGTATATTTCACTTGGTTCAGTCACTAGACAGCCGCCATACTGGAGTACCACCTTGGGGAATTTCTAGTCGAAAGAATCTACCCCAGTACTTGTATTTTTAAGCCTTGCCGAACCGCTAAGTTACAGAGACGTAAGCAAACCAGCAACGGTTGTCAAGCGGTGGTCGCGGACAAGCACAGACCACAAATATACGCACACACTTATGTATGCGTGTGTGTGTGTGTGTGTGTGTGTGTGTGTGTGTGTGTGTGTGTGTGTGTGTGTGTGTGTGTGTGTGTGTGTGTGTGTGTGTGTGTGTGTGTGTGTGTCTGCACATGTGACAGACTTTTTACAGTTTCTACCTGCCAAACCCACTCACCAGGCTTTGGTCGGCCCGAGGCTATAGCACAAGACACTTGCCCAAGGTGCCCCATAGTGAGACTGTAGCCGGAACCATGTGGCTGTTAAACAAATTTCTTACCACACCGTCACGCT
Source organism: Octopus bimaculoides (assembly GCF_001194135.2). Taxonomy (NCBI): domain Eukaryota; kingdom Metazoa; phylum Mollusca; class Cephalopoda; order Octopoda; family Octopodidae; genus Octopus; species Octopus bimaculoides. Next base: position 48,928,262 of record NC_068986.1, read on the forward strand.
TGACGGGCAAATTGTTTCTGTTTCCGTAATATACTTTGTAGGAATATGCACTTGAGTTACAACTTTTGAACATCATGGCCAATTGTAATGCGTTTCACAAGCATAAAAAAAGGTAAATAATGGTAAATCTGATTAAGAATTTCACGCAATGTGATTGAGGCCGTAGGAGCAAATATTCAGGTTATTAGAAATAAAATACCGCACCAACTTTGGCCACCTAATGATAAAGCCTATTGGTTTGCGGGAAATTAAAGTGGAACCTGGTGAGAGAAAATTGGAGGTGTAGATGTATTTCTGAGTCACACATACATAAATATAAATATACATACACACAGACATATATCCATACATATATGCATACATAAGCACTCATTTTCGTACAAACACATGCACATGCGCACTGGCGCGCATTCATACAGAGGTAGTAGTGATAGAGGATTACTAGGAGTAATGAGCTCTTGAAAGACGTATGCGTGAGTGCGTCTGCGTGCGTGTTTGTGCGCACAAAATATGCAAACCAGTGTTTATATATATATATATATATATACATATGTATGTGTGTGTGCTTGTGTGTGTCTATGTATTTATATATACATATATTTATGTAACACATGCACACGCATGAATTCACACACACATATATATGTATGTATATATATATATATAAATATACATATATATATATATATATATATATATATATATATATA
>NC_068986.1:48932849-48936348 GCF_001194135.2 Octopus bimaculoides
ATGCTATTCATATCTGCTCTCGGTCTGCTTAGAAGGTTGTTGTATCTTAGAATATGTGCTGCTTCTTTTAGTTTTCGTATTTTCCAGTGGTGTTCTCTGTCTATTATTTTAACTTCATCCCACAGGGGAAGATGGTCTCCATTTTTCTATACATGATCAGCTATACTCGATTTATCAATATCTCCTCGTGTTACAGCTGTGCGATGTTCCTGTACCCTTTTCTTTTTTTATGAGGTAGGTAGGCATTTCTGTGCGTGTGTGTGCATGTGTGTATGTGCGTGTGTATGTATGCGTTTGTGTGTGTACGTATGTGTGTGTGCGTATATGTATATGTTGAGTACACACATATACACACGCACACACAGGTACACACACATATACACACTCACACACATACACACACACACGCACATGAATGCGCACTTATTTCCGACACACACAACACACATGCACACATACTTCAAACTGCCAGTCAAACACCTTTCTACTGATCATTCCTGTACGCACATGTGAAGAGACACACAACTACACAAAAGTCAGCCACTCCTGTTACCGCGCTGCGGAATTCTTCCTACAACATTAGGAGACACAAAGTTCAAGCACACATACACGTATAAACAGCAAAAACCACACACACACCACACAGCCACAATACATAAACATATGCACATGCACATACTATTACACATACACACACATACACACACACAGGGAGAATTGCGGGCACGTACATACCCACACATACCTCCTTCTCTTACACTCTCCTGTCTCCCGGGCATTTCAAAATATAACCACATGCGAATCGTTGGTGATTTTCTTCTTCCGTCTTCCTTTTCTATTGGACGTTTCTCTGCTTCTAAAAAAGAACGTTGCTCGAAACGTTAAACCATCTTTCTTTCCTTTTCTGGGCGTCTGCTAATACTTTGCATGTGCGACAGCCTTTGCGTGTTGTTGTTTTGCGTTTGCTCTTCGTTTTTGGGGGGGAATTTACCATAGATACATACATATATATATATATATATATATATATATATATATACATGTACATATGTGCGTGTGTATATATATATATGTGTGTGTGTATCTTTTGTCTTTTACCTGTTTCAGTAGCTAGAATGCGGCCATGTTGGAGCACCATCTCGAAGAGTTTTAGTCTAACAAATCGACTCCAGAGCCTATTATTTTTTTCTGTAAAGCCTGTTACTTGCCGAACTGCTAAGTTCCGAGAACATAAAGACACGAACACCAGTTCCCCACTCACAAAAGTTTGGTCAGCCCAAATCTATAGTAGAAAGCATTTTCCCTAGATCCCACGCAGTAGCATGGGACACGGAACTATATGGTTAGGAAACAGAACCAAATGCATATTTACTACACTTCAGTATTTCTAACGATTCCAGAATGATGAAAAATATAGTCCTTTTTATTCTGTGTCGAGATTTCAAACTTTCTTGGCATTAGACAAATACTATCTCGGTACTACAGAAATTAATATCAAAAATTCATATTGCAAGTTTAAAATATTTTTATACAAAATGATTACCTGCAAAACATTTTAAGGTGTACATATATAGTAAACGTATGTTAACTGTTATTTCCACTCCTACAGAATATGAGTCTCATAACACAAAAATCAATTCTAGATAATTTGAATGTATTTAATACGCACGTTTCAAGCGGTTACATAACATCTCGTTACGCAGATATCCACCCTCTTCTGTTATTATAAGCAAAATACATTATTGGTTTCGAATATATTTCTATATATAAACTGTAGACTGCATATGTAGAGTTACACAAAATGTATAGAAAAAAGTATATAAAGAAAGAGAAAAGTGAGTAATGCAGAAAAAAATCCCGTGAAAAGTGATAAGCTAGAATAGAATTGTAGAGGTATCTAAAATGGGAGTAGAAAAGATAACAAAGAAAAAGAAAAAGAATGAATAACAAGCACAAGGAAAGAGAAGAATAATAAATTATACTGCCAAAGACAAAACAAGTCATTTTCAAGCAGGCTAAGAAATATGATCCCCCATGCTGATGAAATCTTGAACACGCTAAAGTTGTACTACTTAAGCAGAATGAAGTACGAGAAGTGGATTAAATATTAATTAATCACAAAAGTAAAAGTCAATGACAGCATCATTAATGACATTAATAATAATGAGGAAGAATGACGATGATGATGATGACGACGACGACAACGACGACGACGATGATGCTTATGATGCTTATGAGGATGAGGATGATGATGATGATGATGATGATGATATAAACTAAGATAATCATAATAATTATAATGATAATGAACAAAAATTACAAAAGATACTAATAGAAAACATCACCTACTGATTCAGAAACTGAATCGGTAATTATGGTCACTCAGAAGCAAGTCATTAAATCGAAGTTTATAACGGCAAGGATTGATAAAATAATTCATTCAGAATGCAAATCCGGAATCTGTCGAAAAGGAGACCAACGCATTAACCGTCTTCTGCGTGAATACAGTAAGCTGACATACAAAGTGTACAAATGCAAGCATAACTATGTCGGTAGAAGGGAGCAATAAAATGTTAGTCGTGGGTGTGGCATCAAAGCGAATAAAAAGTAGGATAAAAACGACACAGAGGCTGAGATGCACATTGACTCTTTTTTATATTTAAAGACCTCATTGTCCAGAGAACAAGGGAGGACATCTTTAATTTCTTCATGATTTTATTAACGTGGAGTTCATACTTCGCAGCCTTCATCACAATGGATTGTCCTATCTTTTGCAGTACAATATATTAACTTTTCTTTCCTTCTACGGTTGCAAGTTAACGTTTGTTTATTTATTTTTTATTATTAAGTTATCATTAATTACTCTTCCTCTTCTTCCTTAGTTTTAAATTATATTCTCTCTTATCTCTTTTAATCTAAACATTTTTTCTATTTTTCTCTTTTCGGTCTTACTTTCTAAATTGTTTGTGCCATAGTTTTCTATACTTTATGCATTCTAATATATATTGGAGCAAATTTGAAACTACCTTTACATTTCGTTTATAATGACTGAAAAAAAGAATACCTGCGTGAGAGAGATATTACGTAACCATTTGAAACGTGCATTTGTACTTGTGATTATATATATATATTCTTTTATTCTTTCATTTGTTTCAGTCGTTTGACTGTGGCCATGCTGGAGCACCACCTTTAGTCGAGCAAATCGACCGCAGGACTTATTCTTTGTAAGCCTAGTACTTATTCTATCGGTCTCTTTTGCCGAACCGCTAAGTTACGGGGACGTGAACACACCAACATCGGTTGACAAGCGATGGTGGGAGGCGACAAACACAGACATACAAACACACAAACACACAGACACACAAACACACATACACACACATACACACACATATGGCGTAGTGGTTAAGAGCGCGGGCTACTAACCCCAAGGTTCCGAGTTCGATTCACGGCAGCGACCTGATTAATAATAGTAATAATAATTATAATATATATATAT
>NC_068986.1:48936663-48937605 GCF_001194135.2 Octopus bimaculoides
CATATATATACATACATTTATAGATAGATAGATAGATAGATAGATAGATAGACAGACAGACAGACAGACAGACAGACAACCGAACGTCTTTACTTATAATTTAATGCTCATAGACAACATTTTAGTATGCCTCAACACTCTCACACACACACATACACACACATAAGCAAACACACGCAGACACACAAATAGATATGCACAAATAAATATATATGAGGTGCGAACCTTGTGTAGAGGAAATGTACCAAATTTTCACTGCTAGATTTAATCTAATAAACTCAAAGTAGGAACGTGTTCTAAGATGGCTTCATACAAGAAAATTTACATTAAAAAAATCTAGATAAGCAAATTACACTTTATACAATGATGAATATTATTATAATAACAATTGAGAAACCAAGAACCAAAAAATAAATCAAACATGATAGAAGACCTCTACACTAAGTATATTCTCTTTGAAATAAGTGGAAAAGTAAACTTTTAGTATTAATGATAAATCTACATAAACAATCAATCCAACGGTGACCTATTTTTAGGAACCATGTTTCGCTTCACCTACCACATTTTGTAGAGGTGAACCCTTAGTCAAAATTCCAACAACTATTAATAGTGGCACCCATAACTCCTACAAAACACTCTATTCACTCAGTTTGTTAATTCCTTCTGTCTTGCTTCGAAACGGCAGAGAGTAGGGTCCCTGATGAAACTGCACCAACCAAGACACTAGGTTGCATATCCAACAGTGTGCAGTCGCTGCAGCTGGAACACGTGTAGGTCTCGTAAAGATGGTATAAATAACTGTTAAATAAAACTACAGATGTGAAAATTCTCCGTTCTCCTTATCATAATTAATATTATATATAATTTTACACACACATATATACATACACATATATATTTACACATATGTATATGCATATATATATATATACATACATATAT
>NC_068986.1:48937825-48940116 GCF_001194135.2 Octopus bimaculoides
TACATACATACATGAATATATACATATATATACCTATATATACATATTTATTTATATACATACATAAACACACACACACACATATATACATATATATATATGTACATATAATATAGATATGCATCGATAAACATATATAGAGCTGGTACAGAGACAATTCTAACAGATCATTAAAGTTGTGTTAAACTATTTATTTGTTTTCTTGCTTAGAGTGTGTGTATCTGCGTATATATGTGTGTGTAAGTGTATAATTACGTATATATGTACGAGGTCTGATCAATAAGTATCCGGACTATTGCCATAGTCACGAAGCTAGAGAACCCAGAGTAAAGCCGCTTAGTACAGATTGACCTTGAACTTTGCTGTGCAAGCGCACTAAGTTTTAACGTTCAAGCTCAATTCTGATGTCTAAAACAGTGATTGGAAGTAACGTGTGTAACGTGTGATCTTCGCATTGACCAAGACGAAGAAATCTGAGCAGAGAATCTGCATCAAATCTTGCTAAAAGTTTGGCGATACCTGCTCAGAGACCTACACAAAGTTTTCAAAAAGGTTTCATCGTTCTCGACACAATCAAGGTCTTTTGCAGCTGGAACCCGAGTGTCTTCTTAGTCGGCTGAAAGCAGTTCTGGCACAAACTTGGCAGACACGCGTCTCATAACCAAAGTTTCAGTGATAAGTAGCACAACCTCTGATAGCTCACAGATTGTGATTCGTCGATTTCTCCTTACAGTTGCACTGATTCTAAATTATTTCTGACATATATGTATATATAGGTATATATGCATATTTCTATGTATATGCATGTGTGTGTGTGTGTGTTTGTGTGTATGTTAGTCTGTTTGAGGAGGAAGACAAGAAGATTGAAGAGACGGACAAACTGATTTCAATGGAAATACGAAGAATCAGGGAGGAGAAAATACTACCAAATCTTACAACTATTACCAACACTAGTTAGTTTGCAGTATAAACTATCATAACTTGCCATAATTTTTTATGTCACATTAATCTCTTCGTCTCACAACTCTCATAGGCATTTTACATTTTTTCATTGTCTCGTTTACTGATTCCACTGATATTAATACATACATAAAACCTCTACATTCATATATAATATAATATGTGTGTTTGTGTTTGTGTGTGTGTGTGTGTGTGTGTGTGTTTATGTGTCTGTATTCGGGATATTAGTGTGGTTCGGAATATTTATGTTTGATTCTATTACTAAGCTTCATAAACACATATGTATGCATAATGCACACACACGCATACACACACACACACACACATACACTCACACACATGTGTATATATATATATATATATATATATATATATATATATATATATATATATATATATATATATATATATATATATATATACATATATATATGTATGTATGTATGAATATATGTATATTATAAATATATGTGCGTTTGTGCATGTGTGTGTATGTGTATTATATTCATAAATATATATATATACTATGTATGTATATAAAATATACACATATGCACATTGAAACACGCGTGCATATATAATATGTGTGCACACTCACTCGCACACACACACACACACACACACACACACACGCACACACACACACACACTCACACACAAATTCATACGTGTCTACATACATTTATGCATTAAGAATTGTATAAAGCTTTGTATATCATATATTGTTTTCGTCAGTTCCTCACTCTGTCTGTGTCTGTCTCTCTCTTTCTCTTTCTCTCTCTCTCTCTGTCTCTCTCTCTGTCTCTCTGTATCTTTCTTTCTATGCATCTATATGCCTACTGTGCATGTATCTATAAGGATTTCTAAATATATTTGTTTCTATTTCTGCGTGCGCATGTATATATGTTGTCATTTCTTAGTAAAACCCGCATCGTTTCGACTATGAATGCCTGTTGACGTGTTTGAGGAAAGCAGGCGACATTACAGCCAGACTGCTGAATGAATATGGATCATGACAGCGACATATTGGGTGATGGCCACATTCTAAAGGCGAATGTCATCTCCAGATAGCTGATAATGATTTAGTGAAATTTTACTGTACAAAACAGCCAGGTATATTAGAATCTGGAGGCAAACGAGTAATTTTCGGGCGGTCAAAGAGTCACGATGGAAAAGTGAGTAAACGACATGCGTGAGAAGAAAAATACGGCATTACTCGACAAAGACAACATATATATAGAACACGTTAGCACGATCAAAATGACATGGAAACGTATATACATACACACATACACATATATACGTAACATATATATATATATATATATGTA
>NC_068986.1:48940872-48941900 GCF_001194135.2 Octopus bimaculoides
TATATATACGACGGTCTTCTTTCTGTTTCTGTCTACCAAATCCAATCAGAAGGCTTTGGTTGGCCCGAGGCTATAGTAGAAGACACTTGCCCAAGGTGCCACGCAGTGGGAAGCAAGCTTCTTACCACACAGCCACTATATATATCTGACAAATTTATCAGACCCGATGAAAAATAATGACAATAACAATATCTATCATTTATCGCTTTGTCAGATGTGGAAGGGCGGGTTGCACGGCACTGAGAATGGTATAAAATTGAGAGGAAGTTATTCTCAGAAGGAAGATGTAACCTGAGCGTTTGCAACTGAATGGACTCTGCTAAAGGTAATCACAGTCTAAGTCAGTGGTTCTTTACTGGAGTCATATGGAACCTGGGGTTCAATATAAAATTTGTGGCTTCTACGCAGGCAAAAATAGTAAACTGGGGATTCACAGTAGTATTATAAAAGTTCGAGAAAAATATTTGAGTTTAGATGTATTTATTGCAAGAAATAGCTAAGTTCCTTTCTCTAAAATTTTAAATAGTTCGACATGTTTATGGCCACTAAAATATGTCCTATCAAAGAATTCTATTGCAAACCTATCCAAGTGACCGTGTGAAAAAAGAAATAGGAATTTTGAAAGAAGTCTCTATAAAATTAGCTTTTAAACACTAAATGACTATAAGGGTCCACGAGAATAAAATAGTAAGCAAAGGAGTCCATACATTAAAAACAAAATCGTTGAGAACCAATCACTGGTCTAAATCATGTTATTACTTTTAAACCGGGAGACCGATTAAGTCGACCAATGTTTGATCTGCTGCCAACTTCAGAGATTAATATTATACAAACAACTAGTGTACAAATTAAACTTTAGCTGTAATATAGATAAGGGTAAGAATCGGTCACATCTTCGTGTCAATCAGATTGTTGTTGAGTCCCAGAGAAACAGAGCTCATGGCTTATTACACCGCTAGGTATGACTATTAGAAAATTTTAACAATTCAGACGTGTTGTTCATATATATATATATATATATATATATA
>NC_068986.1:48942038-48943863 GCF_001194135.2 Octopus bimaculoides
GTTCGTTTTTTTATCATACCTTTTATCGCTTTGAAAGACATTGCTGCCAAATTCATTAATGGAATATTTTCTTTTAGCTGAAGGCATCGTCAACACCACCACTACTAGCAACAGCAGCATCACTACGACACCATCACAAACACCATCCACAAGATCACCGTCACTGCAACCACCAATACCATTATGATCGACATCGCCACACCATTACTATTATTAGCACCGCCACGACTGCCACCAACATCAACTGCAAATTCTCTACCAGCACCACTACCATAACAACAACCACTAGTATAGCTATCATTTGCGCCGCCTCGTATACCATCTCCTACAGGCAAATGATATCTTCACTACCACAAACATTACTCGCCAACACAACCAGCACTATGACAAAAACACCAACAACAAACATCCTTAAGACCTCCACCAAACCCCCATCTCTCGCCGCCGACATTATCACATGTCACTACCACCGCGAACATCAAACCCACTACCACCATCACAACATACACTAATCTCATCACCTCCACCACCACCACCAACAACAACAACAAGAACAACATATCTAGTATCCTTCCATTCACTACCACCGCCACTAAAAACAAAACATTGACAACGACAACAACATATTGAGTTGCACCATAACCACTACCTTCGACAAAAATAAAACCGAACAAAAAATAATTCTATCAACAATGATGACCTCAATTTTCCATGCCCACCCACTAAGACAGACATAATCAATAGCCATCAATAACACTATCATCATCATCAATATTATCATTACTACCGCCAACATCGAACCAAGAAAAAAAAAGTTTCTATTCGGCTAAATACAGCAACTAAATCTCCTTGAAATTACTCCCCACCAAACGTCTTCGAAAGAGGTAGGCCATATTGGACAACATGCTAATCGATGTGAAGGTCATAGGTTTCCTGAGTCCCAAATCTCCTTGAAATTTCTCCCTGCCTAACGTCTTCGAATGAGAAAGGCCATATTGGACAAGATACAATTCGATGGGATGGTCATGGGTTTCCTCAGTCCCAAGTCTCCTTGAAATTTCTCCCTGCCTAACGTCTTCGAATGAGAAATGCCATATTGGACAACATTCAATTCGATGGGATGGTCATGGTTTCCTCAGTCCCAAATCTCCTTGAAATTTATCTCTGCTTAATGTCTTCGAAAGAGGAAGGCCATATTGGACAACATACAATTCGATGTGATGGTCATGGGTTTTCTCAGTCCCAAATCTTGAAATTACTCTCTGCCTAACGTCTTCGAAAGAGGGAGGCCATATTGGACAACATTCAATTCGATGTGATGATCATGGGTTTTCTCAGTCCCAAATCTCCTTGAAATTACTCCCTGCCTAATAACGTCTTCCAAAGAGGGAGGCCATAGGGGACAACAGACAATTCGATGTGATGGTCATGGGTTTGCACAGTCCCATCTGACCTGGTTTGAAACAACACCCTAAACGGTTTACAATATCTAACGACTTCCCAAGAATTATCATCACCGCCATTCCTAGAATCATCACAACCACTACCACCACCACTGAGCAATCTGCGTCTTTATCATTATTCCTACCAGTTATCACCAGGACCAGAGCCTTTACGTAGTCATTTGAACTGTATAGTACCAATCCAGAAATATCAGACTGATGGTATTATGAGCGGACTGGACAAAATTCCTTTGTGGTAACTGCTCCAGCTCTTTGCATTCTGGTAGAAACACTTTCGGCAAAACTGGTGCAATGTAGAATTGTGCAAGTCGAGGGTTTTTTCCTTGGATAAATATCGGTGTCGTGGAAACGAGGGGGGGGGG
>NC_068986.1:48944700-48946265 GCF_001194135.2 Octopus bimaculoides
CATATAAATAAAAGTTCCTTTAATTCCTACATATGCTTCAAAATATATGTACACTCTACTCCGAAGGAGTAAGAGCTGCTGAAATTACACATATATTCATCATCAGGGAACCAACATATAGAAGCAAGACAAATGCGAAATGATGAGGTAACTTACGAGTTATAATATTATAATATGATATGGCCAAGTAAGTGACCGTTAGAAGTAAGAACGCTTGCTTACATAGAGTTATAACGGGAGGGGGCTGTAAACGCTATACAAAAGGTTTAAATTAAATGATTAAAATGGGGGGAGGAGGGCAAAATGGATTACAGTAAAGTAAACTGAAGTCATAAACTGAAAGCTAATTCAAAAGTGGAGGAAGGGAGAGAATCAAAAGAGTTCATCAAATATAAAACATTTTCTCCTTAAGGAAAAAAACTAATGACATACTAATATAAAGTGTAGAAAGTTAATATAAAAAATAGCCTAGTAATATATTGTATTATTATACGGATATTAACGCAAGTTAAGGGTAAAACAAGGTATAGGATATTTAGTGGAGAAATAATAATAAAAATGTACACGCTTACAAGGAGAAGATCGGAAATATTTAGTTAAAGTTACCAATGGTACGAACAACAACCAGTGTGGCATTACAAGGAAGAATTTACTTAACTAACTATAAAAGGGGAAAATAAAGGACAAGTGGTGATGGAAGCAGTAATAGATATTGTTGAAGATTATATTAAAAATATCAAAATTAATAACATACTGATTTGAAGCGAAGAATGTAAACATGATAAATGAAACATCATTGCCTTGAAATATACTAATATACGGATGTATACTAGGCTATGCTGCTTTATTTATTTATTTTTTATATTTACTTTCTTCGCTTTATATTAGTATGTTATTAGTTTTTTCCTTAAGGAGACAGTTTTTTTTTTTATATTTGACGAACTCTCTTAATTCTCTCCCTTCCTCCACTTTTGAATTAGCTTTTAGTTTACGACTTCAGTTTACTTTACTGTGATCATTTAATTCAAACCTTTAGTATAGCGTTTACAGCTCCCCACCACCACCACCACCACCATTATAACTCGATGTAAACAAGCGTTCTTACTTCTAACGGTCACTTACTTGGCCATATAAGATTATAATATTATAACTCGTAAGTTACCTTATCATTTCGCATTTGTCTTGCTTCTATATGTTGGTTCTCTGACAATGAATATATGTGGAATTCCAGCAGCTCTTACTTTTTTTGAGTAGTATGCACATATATTTTGAGACATATGTAGGAATTAAAGGAACTTTTATTTATATGCGTTTTGTTCCATTTATTGTTATTATTCATATCTACTCAAAATGCATCATTTTAACTTAGTATCTCTACCTATAAAACGGGTGTGATATCCTGTTTTTTAGTGTGTGATTTTTGTTACCCATGGTAGTTATTAACATATTTACATCGTCAAGGTTTTTTTTAAACTGAGATAATATTAATATATAAATAAACTAAAATATATACATATATATATATGTGTGTGTGTGTGTGTGTGTGTGTGTGTGTGTGTGTGTGT
>NC_068986.1:48952562-48954256 GCF_001194135.2 Octopus bimaculoides
TTATTATTATTATTATTATTATTATTATTATTATTATTATTATTATTATTATTATCATTCCCCTCCGCCTCTTCCTCCTCATTATTTTTATCATTTTGCTATTATTATTATTATTATCATTATTATTATTAATATTATTATTACTTTTGTTATTGTTTTTGGTTTTGTTACTTTGGTTTGTTATGACGATTATGGTTAAGATGTTGCTTTGATTTATGTTGATATATTTTTTTTTGCCGTTGTTCTTCATATCGCCATTATTGCGTTTTTTTTTTGTTGGAGTTGTGGATTGTAGAGTGACATCAACACGCGTTCTTTGCAGTAATCTCTGAGTTTTAACCGTCGGAGATCAATCTCAACTGTGAGCCCATTTTGCTTTCAATCTTTCTGCATAAACAAAATGTATACCAATAAAATTATGAGTTATGTTTTAAACTATTGTAACTTTGATCTCCTCCAAACTGTCCGACATTGCAATTAAATTTATAATTGTAAAAATCAAGGGAAAATCTTGCTTTATGGTGCAATGCGATATCGTTCATCTTTATTTTTTACTTGTCTCGGTTTTTGGATTGCGGCCATGATGGGGCAGTGTATTGGAGAATTTATAGTGGAATGTATCGACCCTGTACTTATGTTTTAAAAGCCTGGTGCTTATTCTATCGGTATCTAATGGCGAACCGCTAGGTTACGGGGAAGTAAACACACCAGCACCAGTTGTCAAACGGTTGTAGGGGGACAAACATAAACCAAAGGCACATACACACACGTACAGACATGTATCTTTGAATGTATGTATGTATGTATGTATGTATGTATGTAGATAGATACAGATATACGACTGGCTTCTATCAGTTTCCGTCTACCACATACACTCACAGGGCTTTGATCAGTACGAGGTATAGTAGAAAACACTTGCTCAAGGCTCCACGCAGTGGGACTGAACCCAGAGCCACGTCGCTGGTAAGCAAGACATTTACCACACAGCCACCCGTCTCTGTATCGTTTATTTTATTTGTCTCAGTCACTGGACTGTAGCTATGCTGGAGCTCCACCTTGAAGGCTCAAGTCAATCAAAGTGACGTCAGTACTTAATTTTTAATGGTATAGTATTTATCCTACCGGTTATTTTGCCGAACCGCTAGGTTACGGATTCTTAAAGAAATCAGCACCGGTTGCCAAATGGTGGTGGTCAAAAACATGAGCACAAAGCCACTCACACACACATATACATATATACATGTGTGTGTGTGTGTCTGTGTGTGTGTGTGTGTGTGTGTGTGTAAGGACTTAAAGAGAATAGTTGGGAGGTGTACATATATCCACTTATCCACGTGACTTCCACAGGAGTACAACCGTTTCGCTACCTTTTCCATATAATTTCAAGTCTTACGTAATAATGATAATAACAGTAATAATAAATGTAATAATATTTTCTAGCATAGGTCCAGCCCTAAAATTTACAGAAGAGGCACCACCTTCCCAAAAATCTTACTTTATCTACACCGGAATGATGAAAGGTAATGTAAACTTCAGTCGTATTTGAACACGGAAAGAAAAGCCAGAAATAATAGAGCAAGATATCTTACCCAACGCTCTAACGAATTCGACTTTGACATATTAATAGTAAGCCTGAACACAGAAAAAAAAACTCTCAAATTTGAGTACTAACTGCCAATATAACTCTTCATTTT
>NC_068986.1:48954452-48955295 GCF_001194135.2 Octopus bimaculoides
AACGAATTCGACTTTGACATATTAATAGTAAGCCTGAACACAGAAAAAAAAACTCTCAAATTTGAGTACTAACTGCCAATATAACTCTTCATTTTATTCTTAATCGAAACACCAGTGGAATAAAACGCAAATGTTGAAAGCGGTGTTATATGAAATTTAGATGCAAAACTACGCAGCTGCATACTGCAAGGGATTTATTTGAAGCGACATATCTGGAATATATATATACACATACATACATATGTATGTAGATATATATACATGTAATTTATATATGTATATATGTATGTATACACACACACATAGATAGATAGATAGATAGATAGATAGATAGATAGATAGATAGATAGATAGATAGATAGATAGATAGATAGATAGATAGGTGTGTGCGTGTATAAACTCCGCTAATGAACCCAGCCAGCAATGCATCATATATGATGAACACCATCAATGATGGCTCATTCATACCGGGCACTAAATCAATCGCTTCTTTATCTATAACTACTGCCATATCTACTCAATAAGATGAATGTAATAGGGGGTATATCACTGAAATTTCCAACCTAATGCAAAATAATCAGTATGGCTATTACTTAAAAGATCTAGGTGATGATCTCCCTTTAATCTGCTTAATGGGTCCTCTTTGAAATGATATGGCAAATAATTTTAACGTAAGATATGCCTGGGCCTCTGGGTATCTATCTATCTATCTATCTATCTATTTATTCCTCTCTGTCTCATTCGCATATATTTATATGCTATCTGTGTACATATGTGTGTGTATGTGCGTGCGTGCGCGTGCGTGCGCGTGCGTGCGTCTGTATATATATATATATAAATATA
>NC_068986.1:48955964-48956637 GCF_001194135.2 Octopus bimaculoides
ATATATATATATATATATATATATAAGTACGCGTGTATGTGTACATCTATATATACGTGTAATATGGGTTGCTATACATAGTGCTTAAAATCAGAATAAATATATACGAAATATATCAGACAATATTATATGCAAACGTAGTTGTTGTGTTTCACACTTACTAGAAAGTTATAAGGACATACACAGAATTAACAATTATATAGCAAAAATGATGTAAAGGGCATTACATTATAGGTTATGCAACAATAAACTAACGCAGTTCCTTAGGTTCATGCGTAACGATAGATTCGGGTACACATATATATGTGTTTCTGTATGCAGTCCTGAAATATATTTGCAAATATATCCATCATACCTGTATATTATTTTTTACTGTAACAGATATGTACAAGGGAACATAAGGATGTGTACAAAAATCCAGATGCTTGTTTTATGGATAAATATGTATAGACACAGTCGCACTGACACGTACACACACATGCAAGCAGATTCATAGATACATCTATATATATATATGTGTGTGTGTGTGTGTGTATGAGTGTGTGTACCCATAGACGCACACATACACACATATATACACATATATGCATACATACATAAATACAAACATATATGCGTAAATATATATACACGTATATATATAAATATATATATATATATATATATATATATA
>NC_068986.1:48957796-48958960 GCF_001194135.2 Octopus bimaculoides
TGTATGTCTATATATAATTGTTACTCTTACACACTCTCCATTTAAATCAAGAACAAGAAAAAAAAACTAGTCTATTAGTTGTTACTATTGAACCTTGTCTCCTTTATTTATGATATGCTCTTTTTTTAATTTTCTACAGATTACTGAAGCTGCAAAACAGTATTACCAACAGTTGCATAGATGGTGAAGTGCCAGAGTCGTATCACTTCGCATATTAAACTCTTGTTCTACTGCGTTTCGTGTTACTATAGCATGAGAGTAGATTTTACTGTTTTTTTTTTATTTTTCCTTTTTTTATCTATTGATTTTCGATCTCTGCTCGATAGAATACTATTATGTACTTACATAATGGTTTTGTTCTGTACATTCTGAAGATGGAATGGTAGAAATGGTAAAAATTGATTAAGTAAGTGCTTTACATCAGCATCTCGGTTCGAATCTCAGACTGCGGTTGCCTTCGTGGGAGATAAATTATATGCTGCTTCTTATACCGTTGTCGATGTATTCGGCTGGAAAGTAAACCTTGTCACATTCTTAAATGATCATTTTGAAGGTACCTTTGCAATACTTACGGTAAAATATGTATTACGTTTTGCGTTTCCGTGTTTTGTTTTATGTATTTCTTTCTTTGCAGATAACCTTTTACTATAATGGTGAAATTTGTACAGAATTTAGCACTTTAGTAAGAGTTTAGTTCATGCTTGTGTCAGATGCAGCATATGAGTTCAGAAAGGGCCCTTTAAAAGAGGAAGTGGCAAGAACTATTTTCCTATCTATGGAAATCGAAACGTATGTGTCGGGACATGCTAATGATGTAAGAAGACGGTATGGTTTAATAATCAGCTCAGGTTAGGTTCTCAACGGAGTATGGGTCTGCTGCACATACAAACATCCTCGAATGCACACCGACATAAAATCACCGGGACATACTCCACGTTCCAACCCACAGGTGCGTCGTCTCCTCTCTCTGCCTTTTCTATTGTTATGTCATTTATTCAATAAGACAATCAATACTTCATTTCAATTTACTGAATATATTATATATTCTATATCCTACATTAATATTATAAGAATATAAATAAAACATAAAAAACAGACAGATTTGGAATTCCTTTGAATAATATATTCGCCAATACACTATCATACAAGCCCCTTTTATATATA
>NC_068986.1:48959200-48962167 GCF_001194135.2 Octopus bimaculoides
TATATATATATATATATATATATATATATATATATCATTAATAAAAAAAAAACGAAGAAAAAACACAACAATTAAAAACAACACGAGGGCGTGGTACAGGCAAAGTATTAGCAGTCGTTCAGGGAAGGAAAAAGGGTAGTTTTACGTTTCGGGTAAGGCTCTTCTTCAGAAACAGGAGACAGAGGAAAGTCCAAGGGAAAAGGAAGACGGAGGAAAAAAATCGCCAGTGATCCACATGCGCGCGCGCACGTGTGTATGTGTGTGGTTGTAGTTTAGTGTTCCATCATAGTTAGGATCAACAAAAAAGTGGTCCACCCAATGAGTGGTAAATATCATTTAATATACACAGTTGTTAAATAAGGACTACTAAAACTTTCATGCCACGAAAACACCATTCGTGAAAGATTGCTTGGAGACACATAAGTAGCCCCTATTTCAATACTGCGTATGATAAATTATATAGATTGTAAGTCACGAGGTGTGAGAGGTCAGTGTATTTACTTAACCATCTGATATCCGTAGGATGACGGACGTTTCGCAACATTTATTATGCAATAATTTCAGTGTATAAAAAATTATTTTACATGTCTGCACCAATACACATGCTACACATTACACAGTACATTCAAAAATCAATACAAATAGAGAAGCCTAGCCACACACACACATACACACACACACACACACACACACACACACATACACAAATGCAAGAAAGAAATAACAAAAGAATAAATAATTATCTGATGCACTCTTTTAGCATACCGTTGTTTCCGTTATAGGAAGGGGTGGACTCATCATTCAGATACTTACGTCCTACACCAGATTATTAGTATTACAATGCCTAAGAGTAATGTATGTATATTTATATATATATATGCACACACACACATATATATATACATACATGCATATATATATATAGTCAATTCAAATAAACAAGCAATTCAAATCAACGAATAAAAGAATGGAAGAACCTAACGCGAACGTGCGCAAGAAATGTATTAGTTTGACACTCGGTGAAAGGAGAGAATTTGACGTTTCAAGCATAGATCTTCGTCGGAAAGAAGAAAGGGAAAAGATCCAAAGAAGGAAAAGAAACGCGAGCATACATACATATATGTTACATATATGTCAAATGTTATGCTTACATCTCCTCTTCCCCGTCTCACACGTCGAGGACAACAAGAAAAGCATCAAGGCCTAATATTTAATATAAACAAGATTTTACAAAACCGCTCACTTTCAACATCAAGAGTAATGTGAGTTTTATTTTACTTAAAATGGTTACTATCAACACAATACGCTTATTTTCCTAACATGGCTACTATTCTTTTCACCTAAGTTACTCCAAAGTAAACATGG
The DNA here is from genome assembly GCF_001194135.2 of Octopus bimaculoides. Lineage (NCBI taxonomy): Eukaryota > Metazoa > Mollusca > Cephalopoda > Octopoda > Octopodidae > Octopus > Octopus bimaculoides. The sequence goes on from NC_068986.1 coordinate 48,960,566, forward strand.
CTTTCTTTTTAGCCTTTTCATTGGTATAATTAATACAATTAATGCCTTCAGCTTTTCATTTGCTTAATTCTTACATATTCAAATTCTCATGAATTCATACTATAATTATATCTAGATATCAGTGTAGAATATAATTGGATCCAACGATAATTACTAAAGAAAATAGCGAGCAACTGTTTCCTTTCAGTTACATAATGTGAAGAAACCCTGCCCGAAAATTTCCAAAATATTATGTGTTGAGGAAAAAGTTTGTGCGCCGTGTTAAAATAATGATTTTTTTATGCAAGAATTTATTTAAAAACTATTCTTCAAAATAAAGACCATCATTTTCCACAACCTTCTGCCAACGATCTGCAAGCTTTCGAAAATTTTTGTCAGGCTTCTTCAATTTCATCGAATGACTAAAGTCGGCGACCTATCATGAAGTGCTACATTGATCGGAAGAGACCGTAGTCAGATGGAGAAACGTCTGGACTGTAGGCTGGATGCGGCAGAAATTCCACACCGTCCAATTCTTCAATATCGTTGCTGGTCTTTCTTGCGATATGCAATTTTGCATTGTCTTGTTGAAACAAAGCGCGTTTTTTGGCGAATACAGTGAGTCACCATTTTTGTGGTGTGTGGATTCACTCAGTTCATGTCATGTTCAACATGACATGAAGTGAATGAACACACACAGCACAAAAATATATAAAAATGCATTATTTTAACACGGCGCACGAACTTTCCTCAACCTAATATTTACAAGCCTATCGTTTGATGGAGTGAAGGCACGTGACTTAGTGGATAGGGTATTCGGCTCACGATCGTAAGGTCTTGAGTTGAATTTCCGGCGACGCGTTGTGTCCTTGAGCAAGACACTTTATTTCACGTTGCACCTGCCCACTCAGCTGCCAAAAATTATTAGTACCCTTATTTCAAAGGCCCAGAGCCTTGTCACACGCTGAATCTCCCTAAGAACTACGTTAAGAGTACAGGCGTCTGTGGAATGCTCAGCCACATGCACGTTGATTTCACGAACAGGTTGTTCCGTTGATCGGATCAACTGGAATCCTCGTCTTCGTTACCGACGGGGTTTGATGGATAATATTCCTAAACAATTACTTATTCGCCTATGTCCACTTCTTTTCCTCAAGTGTTTGGTAAATTAATAATAAAAAAAATCATTTTACTCTATGTGTGCGGCCATGTTGTGGCAGCATCTTAAAAAAAAGGTAAAGGGGCGGTTTCCCGGTTTCCAAGGCGTGTAAATTCCCCACCTGGACCGGACGCCGGTCTGTGACAGGATTATTCATTTTTGCCAGCTGAGTGGACTGGAGGAATGTAAAATGAAGTGTTTTGCTCAAGAGCAAATGTGTTCCCAGTCTAGGAATCGAAATCACAATCTTATGATCATGTGGCCAACCTTCCTAACCACTAAGCCACACGACTTCACTACACCATCTTAAAGGGTTTAGTTGTCGAATATGTCGATTCCATTGCTAATTCTATCGGATACGTTTTACCGAACCAGTAATTTACGGAACCATAAACAAACCAACACCGGTTCTCAAGTAGATATAAACACAAAACACATCCACACACACACACACACACACACAC
>NC_068986.1:48962260-48963194 GCF_001194135.2 Octopus bimaculoides
ATATATATATATACGATGGGCTTCCACACAGTTCCCGGCTACCAAACTTACTATCAAGGCATCGATGGACTGGGCATTATAGTAGAAGATACTAGAGCGCTGGACGAAATGCTTAGTGGTATTTCGCCCATCGCTACGTTCTGAGTTCAAATTCCGCCGAGGTCGATTTTGTCTTTCATCCTTTCTGGAGTGATGGATTAAATTCTAGTGAACACTGGGGAGTCGATGTAATCGACTTGTCCCCTCCCGCAATGTGGCTGCCATTGCGACAAAATTTGAAACCATTTGTATAGAAGATACTTACCCAAGACACCGTGCATTGGAACTGAACCCGAAACCAAACAGTTGCCTACCGAGCGTCTTAACCACACAGCTAAGATTGCGCCTTTTTATAAACACTCTTATTTCCCATCATACAGGCATAAATTTTATTATAACATATGTTCTATCTTTAATTTAAATTAAATATTAATCAAACTACAAATTTTATACATATTCCATGAAAGTAAATGAAGGCTGAATTTTCAAGTGAATGTTATTTAGGATTTTATAGCTAAATAAAATTTCATTTTTAACATAAGTTTTTGTCTAGATATTACGATAAAATAATTCATTATTTAGTCTTTCATGCCAATTTTTCGTATTCCATACCGGTTTTTCGCTAGTTATCGGTATAATATTGGTTGCAACTTTAGACACTTTATTTCATTATTTCATTGTTTTCGTATAACATATAATCACTTGTATATTTCACTTCCTCATCCTCAACGCTCAGTTTTTATGAAATTTCATCTTCTATTAGACAGTGTTTCGTTTCTCTACCCATTAATCATATTTTCAACACGAATTCTCTCTCTGTCTCTCTGTCTCTCTCTCTCTTTCTCTCTCTCTCTCTCTCTCTCTCTCTCTCTCTCTCTCTCTCTCTCTCTCTCTC
>NC_068986.1:48963258-48965909 GCF_001194135.2 Octopus bimaculoides
CTCTCTCTCTCTCTCTCTCTCTCTCTCTCTCTCTCTCTCTCTCTCTCTCTCTCTCTCTCTCTCTCTCTCTCTCTCTCTCTCTCGCTCGCTCGCTTACACTTGTTTCTTCTTCATTATTAACATATATCAATAATTTCATTGCAGCCTTCTCAGCAAGTAATATTCATAAGTTGATTAGGCATGCATATTTACGTGTGTGTGTGTGTGCGTGTGTGTGTGTGTGTGTGTGTGTGTGTGTGTGCATGTATGTGTGCGTGTAATATGTACAACACACACACACACACACAAGCAAGCTAACACACACACATATTAGCACAGGAGTCTATGCAATCTACTTAACTACTCCTGGGCAATAGTATAAAAAATTGTCCCCCTCTGCCCAGCTACATCAGCCGGTGTGGCAGAGTGAGATCATCAAACTAGTATGATATCAAAGTGAAATTCACGGCCTTCACATCAGACTGTCGTTGGTGAAGAAAACATGCTGGGGCTTTCGTCCTGCAGTGACTCAGCATAGGCAATCCAATCGTTTCCAATATATGCGAGGGGGTCTTGAAAAGTTCCTGGTTTTTGGATAGAAGAACATTCAGGAGCATCAGTTAATTATGATTTTATTCACCATATTGCCCTCTCAGATTCACACAGTAATTGCAGCGGTCCGTGTGTGTGTCTGTGTGTAAAATATAGACAAATACCAGTATAACAAGTGACATACAACATGAATTCTTGGTTTATTTAAATGAGCTCTGCTTCTAGAGGATGTACCAAATCATAATAAAGAGCAGCTCTACTTCTGAAAGGAAGATAATCTCATGATTTAAGGAATATAATCTCAAGACTAAGCTGGCATGTCACTAAGGAAAGGGACCGGCTCATTGTTTGGAGATAAGAAGACAAATGTGAAAACGTGTTTCCGACTCAATAGCCTTCATCAAACATTCATTTGTCACCACAGGTAGCGGAACATTGAAGTCACTGACACCATGTTAAAAAGCGATCATGAATTCTGTTTCATGTACTGAGAGCTTTGTTCAGGTACTGTTTGCTTTTAATTTTGGGATATAATTACAAGCGTCTATGTTATAGTCTCACTGCCTTGCGAGTGCCTTGGAAAAGAAGAAAATGTTAAAGGAATCAACCTCGACAACAAATCCAATAGAAGAGACCCTCTGGAGGACCGGTGCCCTCTTCCGGCAACTCTGTGGTAGGTGGAGCTCACCAGCCCCGTAGTAGGTGGAGCTCACATAGGAAAAGGCCACTCTAAGTTAGAATCACCACAGCCGCAAGTCTAGAGAGTGGGATGAGAAAATGCGAACTGGTTCCGACTTTAAAACTGCTAAGTGTTGGCAGGAAGAAAGGCCCAGCAGCATCAAGGACCGACATATATAGCCGCTTGAGAATTTGCTCCCCACTTCCTCTTGATTAGTGGCGTAGTGGTTAGGCTTGTGGGCTTAGTGGTTAGGGTGTTGGACTCGTGATCATAAGATTTTGGTTTCGACTCCTGGACCAGGCGACTCGTTGTGTTCTTGAGCAAAACACTTTATTTCCCGTTGCTCCAGTCCACTCAGCGAAAATGAGTAATCCTGCAACGGACCGGTGACCCGTCCAGGTGGGGGAATATATACGTCATGGAAACCGGGAAACCAACCCTTGTCTGTCGGTATGACTCGAGTTATTTTCCTCTTGATATTCGAACACCATGAAATTGCCATCGAGTTGATATAGGCGTCAGTGGATTTGAGTGCATTTAAAACATTTACCAAATATGCTTCCACTGTTGATCTACAAAGCCTCGACATTAGAAGACGAGTCGTTTTTACCTTCCTTCACAGACTACAGATTTACAAAAGGTTGCGCTAGCGACCTTCCGTAATAATAGCTTTACAGCAACCGTCACTTCAGTTTCCATTGCTATAACCAGGAAGTCAGCAAGCCACCAAAGGCAAGACAGACACCTCATTCTACGTCTTTTTCGTAAAATTAATGGCAATTATTCTTCGAATAAATTACTATCTAACAAACTACTGACATCTTCTATCGATAGTTATATTATCCGTATTACACCTTGGGTTACTCCACGCTTTCTAAACCAATATGCTAGCTGCATGCTTTCTTCCAGAAATCACTATCTCTATCTACCCTGACCTGAGATGGCACTTGATCTGAAATTTTAACTAGCATCCGGTACGGTGACATATCACCTTTGTCTTGAAATAACTATTTAGATATTAGCATCGTTTTTGCCATCAACGAAGATTAATCTATTACGACGACATAATAAAGTGAGGTATATTCAATATATAACCATTCTACTTATGTATATGTCTGCGTATATGTGCATATATATATATATCTATATATATATATATATATATATATATATATATATATATATATATATATATATATATGCATATGAATATGTACATGTATGTATATGGACTATTATGTGAGTATAATCACATGCAGAAGTATGCGTCTGTATATTTGTGTACGTATGTGTGCCCCAGTGTATATATAATATACTAATCTGTGTGCATATACATATACATATGTATCATGTGTTTATATATGTATTTGTATGCATGCTTCTACATTTAAATGTATATGTATATGTAGATGTATATGTATATATGCATATATATACGTAT
>NC_068986.1:48966122-48971714 GCF_001194135.2 Octopus bimaculoides
AATGCATATATTCATATGTATACATATAGCATATATATCACGATAGAGAGAGAGGAAGAGAAAAGGACAGAGAGAGAAAGAAGGGGAAACATGAACAAGAGCCGCGAACACACTTTAAAGAATATTATAATTGATGAAGTCTCATAAATAATTTATTAACCGCTAATATGTAATAGTTTGGATTTCAATTTCAGTGACCACTTGTATATAGGTGTTTCTGTATATAGCATACAAATATATGTTGTGTGTATGTGAGCGTTTATGTGTGTATGTATATGTGTACATTTAGTACACAATGGTTATTGATATATGTGTGTCTTTGTGTGTGTATGTGTGTATGTGTGTATGTGTGTGTGCGTGTTTGTACGTGTGCATATAGATATGCATGCAAAATCCTTACATAAAATGCACATCTACAAAACTTGCATGTATACATGCATGTACGTGTGTGCGCGCGCGCGTGTGTGTGTATTCGCATATTGTGCTTAATCTCTCCGCCTTTCCTCGCTTTCACTCGTCATTTTTCTTTTTCAATCTCTCTACTTTTCTTTCTGTCATTCTTTTTCTCTTTCTTCCTTCAAGCCCTTCTCCCTCTTTCCGTCTTTCTTTCTGTCTTCCTTTATGTCTTTCCTTCTTTTTCCTTCTGTCTTTTCTTTTTCTTCTTTTCTTTCCATCTTTCTTTCTTTCCTCCTTTCTCCTTTGCTTTTGTTTTGAGTTAATTAGCAGTATTTCGTCTGGGTGTCCTATATTGTTGATTTTAATCGAGTAAAACTATGTAGAAGAGAATGTGGCGTCCCCTATCGGCGGTACCCTCAAATCAAGATAGATAATCGTTTCTTCATATCTGGATAGATTAGAAGTTTGAATTTGGTAATAAGGAAAAAGACGCACAGACTACGTATAATTATCATGCAGTCGATGTTTACTGATTACCAATTCTTGAAATTTCTAGTCAGTGCGAATCATGTATAACATTATTTCATTCTGTTTAGAAGTCACCAGGATAACCTTATCTTTATTTATTTGTTTCTTCGTTCTCTTTCATTAAAGAGCATTTATAGATTAGTAATTGAAGAAGAAAAAAAAAATAACGTCAGCATTTTCAGAGAAATTGTTAAATGTAAACTTTGAAAAAGAAAAGCAATTATTTAATTCCTCGTGTTATTTTGCTCGTTTGGTGCTGGAATGTCCTTAATTTCTAAAAGGAAGCACGCGTAAATTAATTAAACGTTTCTAGTGTTTCAAATACTTTCCTCGAAGTATCTTAGGGCAACAAACTTGTTTCTACAGACACTCAACAGGAAACAGAGTACGAGTTCAATTGTTCGTCAGAATACATTTATTTCTTACGAAAGTAAATATTGAAATTCTAACAGAAAAAAATCTACCGTCATTTTGAACAATTTAAGCAACACGTATAACAGTAAAAAGAATTTCAAGGCGCACGTATTTTGCTCTAAATATATAAGTTAATGATATAAATATATGTGCTTTTAAACACAAGTCCATATGCGAGTTTCTCTCTTGGTAAATGACTCGGTATTAAGTGTTCTAACAAAACATCCACGTTAAGTTGGACATAACGATTGCCAGTATATATATATCTACATACATTTATGTTGTTGTTATTATTGTTGTTGTTTTTGTTGTTGTTGTTGTTGTTGTTGTTGTTGTTGTTGTATTAAAATTAACAGCTTATATTGCTGGGTATGATGGAAAGTGTCAGCAGTCCAGAGCCAGCAGTCTAAGGTGACACTTGTTTTACTGGTCACGCTTCAAGAACCCTGTGAAGAAGTCTTGCAGTTCCAAACAATGCTGAGTTTTGTTGGTGTTCTACCTTCACACTTGTACCAGTCTTTTTCAGCCGTGTCGGTGTTTGACTACTGATACTTCCAAGTGCACCAATTACTATTGGTATCACGTCCACTCTCTTCATTGACCACAGCCTTCGTATTTCCTACGTTAAATCGTCATAGTTATTTATTTTTATTTTTCTTTCACATTGATCCTGTTGTCAGCGGAGCATACTATGTCAATTATCATACATGTTCTTTGTTCTTATTCACCACAACAATGTCCGTTTTCCGATGTCTGGTCAGGTAATCAAACTGGATCATTGCATCTCATAGGATTTTGCAATTCTCATTTTCGTTACTCCTTCTGCATTTTGCTGATACCAGCTCTTTGCTCCTTGTAGGCCGTGATTTCCGCAGAGTTCCCAATGGGTCATTCTTGCCACATTGTCATAGTGTCTTTTGTATTCGAGTTGCGCCAATTTCGGGCATTCGCTAACGATGTGCCATACCGTTTCACTCCTCTCACCACACATTCTGAATTTGTCGCTATCAGTTGTCTATTCTGCACTGCATATTATTGGTCCTTCAAGCTTATTCCTGAGAATATTATTATTATTATCATCATCATCATCATCAACATCATCATCATCATCATCATCATCATCATCATTATTATTATTATTATTATTATTATCATTATTCTATCCAGCAACTTCTGTTGTGGCTACATGGAATTGATTGTGTTGTGATTACATGGAATTGACTACATGGAATTGACTGCAGGTAGCAAGCGTGTTACACATGTGTAACACGCTTGCTACCTGCAGCCTACGGTAACATGTTATCCATTCTTTTCAGCTGGCAGTTCTACCGAGGGGCGCTGCTTGTTCGAGATAAACCCTGCAGGCACGGAAGGGCCTTCGAACGGGCCAGCCCGAGGTGTGCGCAGAACGATGAGACCATTCTACACGCCCTCGTCCAGTGTCCGAATATTGCTGACCTGTGGGTTTATGTCGAACACCTACTGTCGTATGTAGGACGGATCCGGCTATCAGCTGAATCTATAGTGAAGATTGCCTCGCTACCCTCCTTTGGCAGGGAAGGGCAGGCAGTTTTATTTGTCTGATGGCTGTAGCGAAAGAGGTAGTATGGTGGTCTCGTCTGAAATGGCTAAAGTCAGACACTTTCCTCTTTGGCCAAGCCTTCTAGTAAGTTTCTTGAAAGGTGGGTGAATATTGGAAGAATGGCCAGTGTGAAAGGACCAATTCTGTAAAAAAAGGAATTAAAGCAGGCCTTTTTCCCTGTTGATCAGGCACCCGTGGCTTTTGCGGGTTTTTTCCACAAGGACCTTAAAGCGCCTCCCCTATTGGGAGCTTTAATTTTTTTTAGATTTTTTAATTGTCATATATTGTTTACACGCCGTAAAACCCATTGTATTGTTTTCTGTTGTCTTTTGTGTCTGTGTCATGTTATTTAATGTTATTGTATGTGAGCCCTTATGGCTAATAAAAGAATTTACTATTATTATTATTATTATTATTATCATTATTATTATTATTATTATTAAATTTTTTATTATATTTATCAGTCAAATTTCTTGAAAGTGTTATTTATTCTTTCTACTATAGGCACAAGGTCTGAAACTATACCCGTGGGTCATCAACTGGTAGCTATTATACCCACACTGAAAAGATGAATGTTTCATTTGAGTCTCAAATGACTTGTGTCTTCGATTTCATTCCATAGCAAAAATATTGATACCGTTAGGTTGCTTGCCTACCCTCCATGTGATGTACCACTCCAAATGTGATGACCTTTCTGTTAGTCTCCAGTCAGATAGACGTAATGCTGCCCCAAATCTTTGATCATGCGCTTAGGATCAATTCAGACGGTTATCTGGAGCTTTTTAAGAATATGGTCTAACTCTGACTGGAGAAGGTTGCTGATGGGGAAAGCCGTATGTGTGGCAGAACGATGCGGCTCCTTGCCATGAGTCCGAAAAGAGTGAGGTAAATCTTTCCCAATATTCAGATGGCTTCCAATCCTCCATGTCAATCAACCTATCCGCAACGACAAATTTAATCTTGATACTCTCCAACGAGGGTGGCTACTTTGTGTAAACTGTTTTCTCCCAGCTATAATTTTATTATTTTTCTGATTTAAAAAAAGAATACTTTTACTTTTAGGTGGGAAACGGTGTTATCTTTCCCTTTTCTGCAAACTGTCAAATTTAGCCCGATCACCCTGTAGACAATTGCAGAGAAACGTTATAGAAAAGAATATTATCTATATGTGCACAGAATCGGTAAATCACAGAACAAAAAACAAAATAACATTATATTTGATTACCGCATTTTATCATAGAGTACCAGGGTCGATATCATCGACGAAACTCCTGAAATACCCCGACATTGCCGCAGTCCAGTAACAGAAAGGAATAAACGAATGGACAAATGAAAGGAATAGTATTTTCATAAGCTTGCAATCATTCAAATAAGAAAACAGTTTAAAATAAATAATTACAAGACAATAATATATAAATGTCTGCGATTTGTATAGTCAGGATTTTGATGTATAGGTTTCAAATATGAGTCTAGTTACGTAAAATGAATTATTATATTATATGTATTGCACATACTAATATAAAACACTAAAATAAATGAAGCTGTAATAAATATGTCTACGCGCGCGTGGGTGTGTATCTATGCATGTATGTATTATGTATATATGTATATATATATATATATATATATATATATATATATATATATATATAACGTATATATACACAGAAACATTCATATATACATATAACTACCTACTCACAACCAAATATATTAGCGTATATGTACGTGCATATTTGCCACAGCGTGTCTGTGACTGAGTATGTCTCTCTGTCTGCACACACACTCATGCACACACACACACATTAAATATAAATCTGAGTGTGCAAATATGCATACATATATATACCTGCATACATATGTGCAGATTTAAATGCAAGTATTTAAACATACATATGTACAAATACGCACCCCTTCTCACACGCGCACACGCACAAGGGTATATGAAGATGGCAGTTAACAAACGAAATAAAAATCCAAACGACGGCAGTTAAACAATTGCAAGGTATATCATCAGAAGCAGTAAAACAAAACAAATAGAGACACACATACGCATATATAATGATATATAAACGAGAAGACAAAAGCAAAGCAAAACTAGGGAGTGGATGGAAAAACAATAGCAAAATAAAAAATACAATGACAACAATAAATACTACAATACTAATGACATTAAGATGGAATACAATGTAAAAAAAAATAATAAATAGAGAGATAGAGAGAGTGAGAAATTACAAAGTCAATAACTAGAGATATCTTTGATGTCAATATAATATGAACATAAGTCTTTTCCTGTTCTCCTCATATGAAGACACGAAATTATCATTCGTCTTACAGGTTTATGGAAAATTTTCTAGATGTTCATGCAGAACTTAATGCATCATTTATGTCTAATATGGAGATGTGTTTCATATATATATATGTGTGTGCGTGTGTGTATGTGTTTGTATGTATGTATATATTACATGTATGTGTGCATATATACTTATGTATATATTTATACGTACAAGCATATGTATGTATTTGTCACTATACATATATCTGTAAGTGTGTGTGCGCGTGTGTGCGTGAGTGTATGTTCGTGTGTGTATGTGTGTGTTTATATATCTACATATGAAATATCAACACACATTTATGTGTATTTATATATATATATATATATATATATATAT
>NC_068986.1:48972170-48974542 GCF_001194135.2 Octopus bimaculoides
ATATACATATCCATACGTGCATACACTCACATACATATATATATATACATACATACACACATACATACATACATACATACATATATACATATACATATATATATATATATGTATATACAAACATGCATATGTATATATTATATGTCTGTGAGAAAACTTGCATATACTATTATAAATTACATATATATCGTAATAATACACACACATACATTCATACTTTCATACAGTCATGCAATTATATGTATCTTAATGATGCACATACATGCATACATACGTACGTACATACATACATACATACACACATACATACATACATACATACTTACATACATACATATAAATCTAAACACATCTATGCATACATGTAAAAACACAAACATACACATATCTAGACGTAGAAACACACAAACGTTATAGAGATTCTCTTGCGCAATCATGCACATTGTTCTTTTTCTATATATTTATTGCAACGAAAGCAAAGTTCGGTGATTGCATATCTAGAAAATGATTCCTTAGCTCATAAATCAGGTATAAATTATTGGACAACTCCATTCCATTCCCACCGTACTCAATGGGTTAATCTGACAACACACAAACACACACCAGAATAAAAACGCACTCATCTATACGTGTATGCACACATACACACGTATAAACATGCACTACAACCACACACACAAACAGACGTGCATCCGTTCACGTGTACACACACCTTGGTACAATGATACACGCGCTTAGGCGCACTCAGTCATACACACGAATAAACATACACAAGTGGAAACGTGCACACGCACACGCATGCACTAATATGCAAATTCTTTGGATGAGTGCATGCACACTTTCGTATACGCATTCATACATTATCCGTACACACATAATAACAATATCATCATCATCATCATCATCATCATCATCATCATCATCATCATCATCATTAATAACACCTGTATAATTATCGTCGTCATCATTATCGTCAGTTTCGGCGCCTTTGTCGTCGTCATCATCACCATCGTCATCCTCTCCGTCGTCGTTTCACCATCCAACTCTTATTCCTCCTCTTCCCCCTCATCCACTTCGTCATCGTTATAAACATCATCAGCATAATCATCGTCGTCATCGTCGTCACCGTCATCATAATCGTCGTCGTCGTCATCATCATCATCATCATAACCATCATCGTCGTTGTCGACCTTATCATCATCATCATCATCATCATCATCATCATCATCATTAACAACACCGTCACCAACAGCACCACAAGAGCAACAACGATTATTATCTACGCCACAATCAATACCAATTTCATTGCAGCATTCAAGAACTAAGGTGACCATATCAAAACCATCGGCACCGCAACTACCACTGACATCGAGGGCTTCAACTTCAACCTGCTTGAAATATCAGCCAATCCATCCTTAAACTACCCCCGCACCCAACATCGTAAATTGATGATGTGGTCCTATGAACGGTGCTGAATGGTCTTGGTTGCAATGCTTTTGATCATAGTTCTCCTCTCCATTGATAACCTGGGGCTAAACAACGCCACCTTCATTATCGAGCCATTGCAGAAGACCACGAGGAACCGCAGGAAACAACAGTAAATTACAAGAGACAACAGCTTAACACTCAAGAATTACTCTGGAAGTCCATTTCATATCTCTTCAAAGACTAGGAAGGACAAACGGGATACTGTATTGCTATGTCTTTTATCCTTTATCTTTTATTTGTTTTTGTCATTAGTCTGCGGCCATGCTGGAGCGCCGCCTTCAAGAATTTTTCTTCGTAGGAATCGACCACTGTACATATATATTTTTTAAAGTCTGGTACTTCTTGTATCGGACCCTTCTCCCGAACTGCTATGTTACGGAGATGTAAATACACCAGCACCAGTTGTCAGATAGATAGATAGATAGATAGATAGATAGATAGATAGATAGATAGATAGATAGATAGATAGACAGATACATAGATAGATAGATAGATAGATAGAGAGATAGATAGATAGATAGATAGATAGATAGATAGATAGATTATATCACACCTTGATATTGTGTGAACTGAGGTCCCCGTTGACAGGCCGGTGGTATTTATTAAGTATGAAACACTTTCAATACGCAACTTATGGACTCTTTCATAGAGTAACTACTGCATTTGTTGTGTATATAAACAGTTTGGTTGCTTGTTTCTCTGGAATCCAATAAGGTTCAAAAATCAATTAAGACTATTCATCATTTTTTTCAATCTGCGGAGAAATGGCTAAAATTTGCCCTGTTTATAATTATATCATATGTTATAAATAAATATATGTGTGTGTGTGCATGTGTGGTGTGTGTGTGTGTGCATGTGTGGTGTGTGTGTGTGTGTGTGTGTGT
>NC_068986.1:48974857-48975855 GCF_001194135.2 Octopus bimaculoides
ATATATATATATATATAGAGCAATAAGAAAATGGAGGAGAATATGAGGTACTCATCAACTTGCAGACACTATATTCCGTTGATTAATCTGTTTATTTTATAACCAAAAATAACAATAAAGACAATATGCAGACACTTATGACATACCATGTCATATCAACAATTAAGATTTCAAATTTAAAGGACATTTAGCAATTGGAGAAGGGACAAAATATTACAGCTGTTTCGGCCTAGCGTTGGCATGCCCCATTCTATCTCTATAACTCCCGTACGCTGGAGTAATTAGTAGATGAAAATGATGTAATGGGGGCCTCTTCAGAGATTTAAAAAAGTCAATACATGAATTTTGCCAAATTTTAATATATACGATGGGCTTTTCCGGTTCCCATAATCAAATCCATTTACAAGGCTTTGGTCGACTCGAGGCTATAGTAGAAGACATTTGCCCAGGGAGCCACAACGTGGGACTGCACCCAGAACCATGTGACCGGGAAGCAAACCTCTTACCACACAGCCACGTCTGTGCCTATAATATAATATAATTGCAAATAAAATAATATTACATCAAATATAGGATAACTAGTGCTGCCTTTATATACAATAAACGTCAACGGTACTAACACTATCGCCACCCCCATCTGAGTCCGACACCATCCGCCACCATCTCCAGCATTGTCTCCACCAACAAACGTTAACTCCATCTTCATTATCAATTGCAATACCAACGACACAGACGTCATCAACGCATCACTAACATCCTCCATCGTCACGATGAGGACATCGCTTTCCTCATCATGACCACCACCACTACTACCTTATCAAGCATCACCGTTATCATCGTCATCACCGTCGACATTATAAATGCATCGTCACCACCCTCACCATCGTAATCCGTTTCGTCACCACTGACATCAACGCAAGTGATGTCTCCACCATGACTATGAATCCATTACTATCTTCACCACCACCACCACCACCACAAATACCATTACCACCATC
>NC_068986.1:48977303-48991653 GCF_001194135.2 Octopus bimaculoides
CGTTCAATGGAACTGAACCCGAAACCAAACAGTTGCCTACCGAGCGTCTTAACCACACAGCTAAAATTGTGCCTTTTTATAAACACTCTTATTTCCCATCATACAGGCATAAATTTTATTATAAGATATGTTCCATCTTTAATTTAAATTAAATATTAATCAAACTACAAATTTTATACATATTCCATGAAAGTAAATGAAGGCTTAATTACTACCTTATCAAACATCACCGTTATCATCGTCATCACCGTAGACGTTATAAATGCATCGTCACCACCATCACCATCGTAATCCCTTTCGTCACCACTGACATCAACGCCAGTGATGTCTCCACCATGACTATGAATCCATTACTATCTTCACCACCACCACCACCACCACCACCACAACTACCCTTACCACCATCACCACCACCACAACCACTATCACCACCACCACCACTACCACCACCACCACCACCACCACCACTATCACCACCAACCAAAAACAACAACAAAACTGCCACACCGATCACCGGCAACACCACCTCTAGCATTACCACTACCAACATCACCAAAAAACAAACACCAACACAACCATCCATCATCGCTGCCCTTACCATTGCCCTCGTCTTCACCACCACCACCATCAACAATAACAATATAAACACCACCGACATTGCCACCACCAGAAGTATCATGATCGCATCATTATCATTACCAGCGTCAGCAACGTCATTATCATTATGAAGCTCATAAACATGACAACGACATCACCCTAACAACCATGACACCAATATCATCACCACGCCCAAACCAACAGCACCATCTGCATGATCATCACTACCATCGTCACCATCATTTCCACCACCATGACATAACAGTAGCAGCACTAGCTTACCGCCATCAACCCCACCAACACCACCAACTGCACCAAAACCAACACTAACATCATCACACTTCCTACCCCCACACCTTTATTACAATCATCGCCGTCACTACCAGTACGACGATCATCACTCTCACGACTATAACTACCACAACCATCGCAGCTGCCACCGTCACCAACATCATCTCTCTTCTATTACTAGCCGTTTCATCACCACAATCGTTAGTAACATTGTTGGCACCCCGTCGCTTCCGACGTCGAGGGTTCCAGTTGATCCGATCAACGGAACAGCCTGCTCGTGAAATTAACGTGCAAGTGGCTGAGCACTCCACAGACATGTGTACCCATAACGTAGTTCTCGGGGATATTCGGCGTGACAGAGTATGACAAGGCTGGCCCCTTTGAATTACAGGTTCAACAGAAACAGGAAGTAAGAGTGAGAGAAGATTCTGGTGAAAGAGTACAGCAGGGTACGCCACCATCCCCTGCCGGAGCCTCGTGGTGCTTTAGGTGTTTTCGCTCAATAAACACTCACAACGCCCGGTCTGGAAATCGAAACCGCGATCTTATGACCGCGAGTCCGCTGCCCTAACCGCTGGGCCATTGCGCTTCCACCGTTAGTAACATAAACTGTACTAATGCCACTCCCGTGTTCATAGCACCCGTGATTCACTGGTTCACGGTTTAAGGGGACTTCGCGATACCGTAGTGTTTCGACTTTGTTGTGCGTATCCACGGTCGAAGCTACCCCATGTCCGGGTCGACAAATCTCACAAGAGCACGGTCTCCTGTCTTTTAGGAATCAGCACAGAAATTATTTACTGATGTGTGCAGTTGCCTGCCAAACTGATAACAAATCTTGGGGTGAACACAGAACAGCGAGAAGCCAAACAATAATGTATCTATTCATATTTAATCTGTGGAGGGGCGTGGTTTAGTTGTTAGGGTGTCAACACCATGATCGTAAGATTGTGGTTTCGATTCCTGGACCGGGCAACGCGTTGTGTTCTTGAGAAAAAAACACTTCATTTCACGTTGCTCCAGTCCACTCAGCTGGCAAAAATGAGTAACGCTGCGATGGACTGGCATCCCGTCCAGCCGAGGAACACATATGCCATAGAAACCGGGAAACCGGGCCCATGAGCCTGCCTAGGCTTTAAAAAGGGCGCATTTATTTATTTTCATATTTAATGTGTTCTGGCAGGCTTGATCATCAATATCTGATCACTGTTGTTTTTCTCCACCGGAGAACGCCTCATCTCATTAGACGCAGTTAACAGGTGAATTAGGTGTGATATGAATACACAACACATTGGTTGACCAGGGGCAGTAGTAGAATATATTTGCCTCGAATAACGCGCAGTGGAAGTGAAATGAAACCATGCGATTGCGCTGCAGACTTCTTAACCAACACATCCATCTA
The DNA here is from genome assembly GCF_001194135.2 of Octopus bimaculoides. Taxonomy (NCBI): domain Eukaryota; kingdom Metazoa; phylum Mollusca; class Cephalopoda; order Octopoda; family Octopodidae; genus Octopus; species Octopus bimaculoides. The sequence goes on from NC_068986.1 coordinate 48,979,594, forward strand.
TCTTCTTTTACATGTATGTGTGTATGTATGTGTGTGCGTACGTTCGTGTGTGCGTGTGTGTGTAAATGTATGTATATACATACATAAATGGGTCAAGGAACACATTAAGTGAAAACACATTCGTCGAAAATACAAGAGCCGAAAGTATATAAACCGAAAGAAAAGTTGGCCGAAATGGAACTTTATCGAAAAATACTTGTTGAAGAGAAGGTAGAATATTCATCGAAAGTGGAATAGTTTTCAAAGAAATAGATAAAGCAATGTAAATTAAAAATAAATATTTAAAAAAAAATAATGCAATGATTTATTGATAACTGAATCAATTGTTATAAAATGTTAAAGACATACACTTAGAAATTATTAATATATAAATCAGAATTAATAGATTTTATGTAATCTACACGAGTTGACGTTGGGTTCAGCAAGTTATTTGCAATAACCATAAAATATAGACATTCGCGTTACTAAAAATTGTTAGTGTTCTTTAGAAAGCTATATTAGATGTACGATTTATAGAGGTAGGATAACTAAGTATCAGTGACTAATATCCACTGAATTGGTTTGGTCGGGTACTGCTTGACAACCGATGCTGGTTTATTTACGTTCCCGTAACCTAGTGATTCAGTAAAATAGACTATGTAACGGACTTTAAAAAGTGTAAAAGTACTGGGGTTTGTTTGTTTAATTAAATTCTTCAAGACGCCGTCCCATCACCGCTGTATTTCATTGGCTGACAGATGCTACAAAATAACATAATTAAAGAATGTAAATATAGTGTCTGCAATTACTTCCGTATAATAATTTCGCGCTAGCATGTATCAACTTAGACGTAGCAATTTTCGGTAGACCTTCACTGTAAATGTTCAAATAAAAACCGTTATGGCGATGTGTAATGTCGTCTGTGACATCATGGGATCATTTCTACTCCAAAAAGCGGTACCAATACTTTTATACTGAGAACACCCAAATTACTCGAGTTTTCATGCTCTTTATTGGTATTATTTTATTCTCCTATTATTTTAATTGTTTCAATCATATGAGTGCAGCCATGCTGGAGCACCAAGATTTTATATCCTTTGTATCGGGTATATAATATAATGAAGCAGGTGGGAATATATACACAACGCATTACTATTACCCGACACTCAACGCTCTATATCAAAGGTTCACAGTGAACTACTACCAACACGAACACATAATCGCTCACAAACCTTTGTTTTACTTTATAACAATGAGTCAGTTCACCTTTTAGTCACTGGAGCAATGGTTGGAATCCTTCCACAACATCTCCCCTTTTTAGAATCAGACTCACCTATCTTCTCTCCTTTTGAGAATTAAACTCCGTTCTGAATTTTAATATTTCTTACGTTTGTTGTATTATTTAACACAAGAACTTTAGCATTTAAGGGTTTTTTACATCTCAAATATAAGTTTTTCCTGAAACATCACGGGCAACTTTCGAGGTTTCATCTAATTTAGGTCTCCCGATCTTTTTCCATGTTTTTTTTTTGTTAATTATTGAGATCTCGCTGCCTGTATCCAATTATAACTTTACGTTAGTGTTATTAATTTCTACATACACAAATTATATTTGAGGTTCGTTCGTATATTTTTTCACCGATAATCCGCTTACGCGATTTTTTTCTGCTGAACCGTTTTTTAGGTTCTGTACTACAATGCGAGTTTTTATGACTTATTTTACCGCGCTAGTAGCATTTTATAGTTTTGAAAGGACAGTTATTTTAAAAATGTATACCACCGCACCCATAACATTGATTTGGTCTTGATATTTTGTGCCCATTTTCTTATTCATTACCTGTCGATACGTTTGAATCTGAGAACAATCTTTCTCTTCAGTTTTATTTGCGTCATGTAGATTAATAATCCTTAAACATTCTTCTGCTAATGCCTGAAGAGTTAAATTATACGTCTAATTTTGTTAACATATATCTGAATCTTTGCTTGCAGTAAGTCCTTGAGCAAAGATTAAAGACTTGAACATGTCCGGGGTTAACTCATTCAATTTGCATTTCACAAACTCTCTGTTAACCACTCTGGTATAGGTGACGAAATCTTCATCATCATTTATGACCAAATTTAAACATTGTCAGTGAGTATTGAACAGGGAACTTCTTTCACTGAAGATATTCGATAAAATCTCATTTAGCTTCTTCGGCTATAATTAGTATATTATAATATAATTAATATATTTTTCGTGTTCGAAATTATAATTAGTATATTTTTTCGTGTTCGAAAGGGGATAACTTTCTTAAAAGTAGTCGTACTTTTTCTCGTCGGACCAACTTTTCACTCTCCTTTGAAGATTTCTACTTATCTATGAAAATATGCAGAGAAAGTAGTACCTTCTCCTTCTGGTTTATAGCTGAATTCTTCAATTGAATTTGCTACGCTGTCTGGTGAATACGAACCTGAAGAATTTTCAGAATCCTTCAACATTAATTCAAGCAATTGTTGGTTTTGTTGCTGCTGTTGATATAGTTGCTGTTGTAACTGCTGTTTTTGTTGCTGCTGTTAATGTTGCAACTGCACTGCGGAGGCTAATAATTCTTCCATGCTAAAACAATTTTTTCTTTGGTTTCGTACGAAAACATTAATTTTTAAACATCCAACGCAAGTTTCGAACAACGCATCGTCACTTTTATATCCTTTGTATTGGACATATAATATAACGAAGTGGGGGGAGAGAAAGTATATATATACGGCGCACTATTATTACTATTACACGAAACTCAACGCTCTATATCAAAGGCTCACAGTGAACCACTACCAACACGAACTCCCAATCCATCACAGTTCTTTGTTTTATAACAATGAGTCAGTCCACCTTTTAGTCACTTGACTAAAAGATGGACTTGAACATAGGTTGTGTCGCTCTGAACCAAAATAAAATGTGGTAACTCTGTCGAAGGTAAACCGTACGATATTGGTATAATAACTTTTGTCTTTTTGCGAAATTTTTGTTCGAACAAGCCAGATCCTGCTTCTCACACCTACTTTACCATATCATTCTAAATGTATATGCAATCACATCATTGAAATCTTGAAGCTACGAGATAATGATTAATCCAAAACAATGTGAATAAATAAGCATTATCTGTGATACACTAATCTAATTGCTAAAGGTTTAAGGAAAACGACCTGATACGAGATTTGATCATAGTAATGAAGCTAAAGCACGCAGAGCAAAGCCGCCAGTTAAAAATTGACCTTGAACTCTGCTATGCAAGCGCACTAAGTTTTAACGATTTAGTTCACTTCCGCTGTTTACAGCAGTGCTAGGAAGGAAGGTGTGTAGCGTGTAATCGTCGCATTGACCATGACAGAGAAAGTTGTCTTGGCGACACCTGCTCAGAAGCCTACGCAAATTTTCAGAAAGTGTCTGGAACGGATTGTATGAGCCGCACACAAGTGTACGAGTGGTTTGAACGTTTCCAAGATCGCCGAATTATGTTGATATTGTTGAACGTTCTGGGAGATACGCAACTAGCAGCACTAAGAAAAACATCGCAGATGTGCGTGCAGCTGTAAGAGGAAAGCCTCGCATCACCATCCGTGAGTTATCAGAGAATGTGCAGATTAGTTATGGTTCAGTTCAGTCCATTATCACTGAAGATTTGGGTATGAGGCGCATATCTGCCAAGTTTCTGCCAAAACTTATTTCAGCTGACCAAAAAGAAATTCGGGTTTCAGTTGAACAAGATCTTGATTGTGTCGAGAATAATGAAATTTTTTGAAAACTTTGTGTAGGCCTCTGAGCAGGTATCGCCAAGCTTTTGGCAAAATTTGATGCAGATTCTCTGCTCAACTTTCTCTGACATCGTCAATGCAACGATCACACGCTACACACCCTCCTCCCAAGTACAGCTCTAAACAGTGGAAGCGAGCTAGAACGTTAAAACATAGTGCGCATGCACAACAGAGTTAAAAAGTCAATCTGTGCCAAACGGCTTCACTCTCCATGCTTTAGCTTTGTTGCCATGGCAACTGTCCGGATACTTATTGATCAGACCACGTATATGCTGACATCAATCAAACGCGTATAATTTTCATATAACTGTGAATAATCGGAGCAAGAACTTGTCTGACATATACTCTTCTCTGCAACAGTTTTTTTTCCTCACTCCTAAAATCCCATAAGCCAGCCTTTATTGAAACCTGAAAGACATGGCAAAATTCACCAGACATCGTAAATTTTCTATAATGCTTTAAAATGCGAAATTGAACACTCATTTACAAAGGAGCTGCAGGACGTAAACAAGCAGCTACAGATGTACATGCCTCTGTTCTGGAGACGTCTAAATGCAGAAGTTTTGTGTAACTTCAGAGCCGTTTTAAAAATACCTAACACGTAAACACGAGCGAGATAAGATTTTTATAATTTCAGAACGGTTTCAACAACGCCCAGCACATCGGCCAACAGCCGAATTTTTTCATGAAGGTCAAGACAAACAATATATGCTGGTATAGTGATTGCCTTCATCTTCAGAAAGTTTTCTCTATAAAGAGGTTCGAAAGTAAACGTTTTTGACATGTGTACCACGGTGACATTTTTCATGAATTTTCCTTTTCTTTCTTTTTTTTTTTTTTTTTTACCAAAATGAAATATATCATCGTCGTCTAATCTGATTGGGTATCACTTCCTCATGTGGATTATATATAGCATTGCTTCTTTAATAATAGCTTCAAATACTCTTTTCTTTGCTTTTGTTTTTTACATTTTCAAGATAGCTTGTCTTCTTGGAATTGCATTTAAATGCTACAGTTATTTTTGTACCATTTCCTAGCATAATTAATTTAGGATATTCTCAGCAATGCTTTTATACAATGATTTTCGTTCAAATACATTTGTTCGTTGATATTCATTTGTTTTTCATAATATATCACTTACCTTTCATATGATTGACAGAAACATTAAAGTGTAGGGAAAACTGCTTTGTGGTATTTGTTCCGGCTCTTTACATTCTGATTTCGTATCCCACCGACACCAATTTTACCTTTCATCCATTCATACTTAAGCCCTTTGCTGCCTATGGAGCGTAGACCATCGACACCTTTCCTCTTTTCGCTTTTGTCTTCGACTCTGGGATATCCTTTTCTCTACTAGGTTTTTGGGTCTTGCATTCTCCTTGAAGCTTCTGTACCTTTACTTTTTTTCCTAAGTCGTGGTGTTGGCCCTACACAAACCCATTTTTAATCTTCAAAAGAGTTAGTCTATATTAGCCTGGCCTTTATCCTTCGATTTGTTTTGCATGGGAAGCTCTACCACGAGCTTACGTTCCGCTGGCATATATGTTAAGGTTTTTGGGGCATACAACCATTGTTGCAGTACTTATTGTTATCACTGTCAACGGTATTTTAGAATACTTTTATTTCATGCCACCTAAGCTAGCGACTTAGGCAGTGAGCTAATGCAATGTGGAATACAGATGTTCACAAAGAGTATTTTGTTACGTCATGGATTTTTAAAATAAACTTACGGTTTTAGAAAGTTCAAAATAATCTTGAAACGTCTTGAAAAATGTGTTATTGATTACAGCTAATAATAGAAAGGTAAAGAATCATTGACTTTGAAATACTTATGTTAGAAAATGTGCCATGCATCCATGCAAAAACATACGAGTTCGGAGACTTCAAGTATATTACTTTAGCAACGTATATTAAAATGCAAAGAGGTTGATGCTAGAGATGATTGTGAAAACTTTATTTCATCTCCAGTGCATCACATTATGTGTGTGTGTGTGTGTGTGTGTGTGTGTGTGTGTGCGAGAGAGAAAGAAAGAAAGAAAGAAAGAAAGAGAGCATCTACCTCGTGGTTTAATTTCAAACTGCATCTCTTAATACATTCAAATATGAAAAAACGATTTTCTCCGTTGAATTAACTGAATGTCCCCTACCACCACCACCATAGTTGATTTCATGTATTTGAAATAATTAACGATGTATTTAAAAAATTATTGGGAAGTGAATATATAAGAGTTTCTGCGTGTCCTAAAATGGCTAAAATGATTTGAGCGCAATATAAACTGACTTATAATGATAATTCTTAAAATTTAGAACAATACCAACACTTTTGAGAAAAATTGGAAGTGGATTATATCGACCCCAGTGCTCCACTAATATATACTTCACCAATCCCGAAAGAATGCCTTGGCGGCATTTGAATTCAGAACGTAAAGAGCCGAAAACGTATAATAAATAACAATCTCGTTAAAGTGTTTTAAAAGATTTTAACTGTTATTTTTTGTGATTAAATCGCCAAAAATTTCTGTATATAATAGTTATACCTTGCAAATAAAGCAAAATAGGCTTCGCAGACGACTCGAAACTAATAGAACCAGCTCACTGCCCACTGATAATAATGCTTGCTGTACAACGCTTACAACAAGACTATCACTTCTCAAACCATTTCGTTACCAACCCCGCTTAATTATGTTTAATATTGTTAAGTTATTAATTACATTGAAATACGCTGCTCTTAAACAATGATTTTAAAGATGAAATTATTGTGAATAAATTAATTAAATAGCCAATAATGCCGACAGCTAGAACTTGTACATTGTATGACTATATATGCGAGTATAAATAGTAAGTGCGTTTTTGTTTGTGTCTCTGCGTTTGTGTGAATATGGTAGTAGTTGTGTAGGTGGTAGCAGTGATGGTGCTGGTGTTGGTGTTGGGGTTGCCGGTGGTGATTGTGGTCGAGAATAAAATGAACGTGAATAATCTGAATAACAAACAAATGAGTGTGTGTGTGTGTGAGAGAGAGAATGTGTTTGAATGTGTGTCTTCGATTATGTGTGCGCGTTTGTGTGATCATGTGTGTGTTTATGCATCTGTGTGTGTTTGTGTGTGTGTATATATATATATATATATATATATATATATATATATATATATATATATATGTATATAAATATATATATACATATATATAATTGTGCAATCACGTAGTTATATGTACAAAAGTATGAATCGTTTCCTTCTAGGAGTTATCTTGATATTTCAATTCGAGTATTTTGAGTGTAGGTAAGCATTCACATACGCACTACACATAGAAACACAGAACTATGAGTGTACGCCGTGTGTGTGTGTTTGTGTTTGTGTGTGTGTTTGTGTGTTTGTGTTTGTGTGAGTGTGAGTGTGAGGGACTACAGTTGTTTATGTGTGTCTGCAAGTGTGAGTGTATGTTTGATGTTGAAACTATACTAATATCCATTTGGCAGCAGAAGATGAGAATACACATTCATTGTGCTTGATTTTCAATTTCGTATATCTTGGTCTCGTTATTCTCGGTTGTCCTTCATTTTTGAAAACTGGGAAACGTTCGATCTTTTTCATACGTAATCTAATTAGGCCTAGATTATGCTCAGATTTGGGGATTTAGTTTGGGAAGGTTCTGTGGAATATACATAAATCTATAATAATAAACTTGAGGACCCTGTATCTCAGTCTACATTACCTTACATCAGTGTTTCCCAAACTTTTCGCGCCAAATTGCAATATCGCCCATCTATCGACCCAATAATACTCCATCGCCCACATGTGTAAAAAGAAAACCCTAAATAACTCCTCACCTCACCTCAACAACACTAAATCTCCTAAGAGAACCTCCTTCCCTTGTATTATTCAACACACATTATATCGTAGACTCTTTGCCCGGTTAGTGTCGTTTGGACTAAATATGCGGTTGTTTACAAACCCCTTATTGTGGGTTTAGTTTTGTCATTAGTCTGAATAAAATTCTAACAATAACTCTATACTATGCAGACAGATTAACTTCGGTAAACTTGCGCTTTCTTTTACACCGATTTCTATTTTCTCCAAATGAACCATTGATCAGAACTACCGATGCAAAAATAATGGTTGTATTATAAAGGAAAAATACAACTCTTTAATGAGAACCTTGTATCTTGTGCGATGCAGCTGGAGCAGATACGTTCGGTTTCAAACTTGTTGACTTTAGCCGCAAGTCTCCTCGTTGTGTCACATCTAGTCCAATTTTTTTAATGGGAAAGTAAAGTTCTAATATGGCTAGAACCAGATTCAACCAGGTATGAGGTAGGGAAGGCAAGCAAAAGTAATTTCAGATGTTTCCACAGATTGGGATAGGAATTCAATATAATTTGATGGTACCACAAACCTACTTTACCATTACGACGATATTGCATTGTGGCGTCATTGTCATTTTGTAATTCTATCAATTCCTCCTGAATGTCGTCCTCACAATCGACTGCATCGACCTCAAACGGGTTGCCATACCAATTTGGAATATTCAGCGCAATAACATCTTGAAATCGCTCCACCTTGTCAATGTTTAATTATTGTAAATATTTGTGATGTGTAGTTAAACCCCCATCAACCAATTCATCTTTCAAACAATCAAGTTGTTTAAATTGATGGAATTGACGTTTTGAAATGTTAGTCTTCTACAGCACTAATTTCGAAATGAAAGTTATGATAAATGATTTACAATCAACGAGAGTTTTTCTGTTTCCTTTCAATAACTTATTCAAATCATTTAATTTTGTGAATATATCGCGAAGAAGAAGATAGCGCACCTTGCAGCCCTCAACAAAGTGGATTGTGGAATATCTTCAAAGAAAGATATGATTATATGAAACAATTCAACAAAGCGTAAAACACAGTTTCCTTTTGACATCCACCACACTTCAGCATGGTATAAGAGTTTAGTATAGTCCTCATCATTTCTCAGACAGAGTTGACGGAAAATCGATCAGACAAAGGATTGGACCTCAATTTGTTCACAGTCTTGATAACTAAATGCAGTGTATCATTCAATCTACCGTTCATATTTTTTGCCACTAAATGCTGCCGGTGTGCCAAGCAATGGATAGTTAGTATCTGGTGGGAAACTTCACGCTTTAGGAGAGGTGAAAAACCTCTGTATCTCCCTATCATCGAAGGGGCTCCATCAGACGCACAGACAAGAATATTACTGAGTGGGATATTATGTTCAAAAAGGTAAGACTTAAGAGTGTGGAAAATAGTTGCACATTTTGAATCAAACAGCAATTTCTCTGTGAACAGCATTTCTTCACAAGGTTGAAGGTCTTCGCTGAAATACCGAACATACACCATCATTTATTGTCCACAACAGTTTACTCATCCACTTGTATAGAACATTCAGAATGCTAGAGGTCATTAATGAGCTGATGTTTGACTCATTGGCCATTTCATCGATGAGTCGAGAAATCGTGTTATTACTAAGTGGAATCTTCTTCATAATGTTATCAGGTTTTTCGAGCATAACGGTTAACAAAACCACTTCAATAACCGGACGAAGTAATGTTTCTCCAATTGTGTGAGACTTCCCAGACTTAGCAACAAGCAATGCAATGCTGTACGATGCAGTCAACCTGTCATTCTCCTGCTTACTAGTTTCCTGGATTAGCGTGTTGGGTGTTTGTGCTTGCTTTTTAAAAGAGACGCTCAGCTTCAAAAAGTATGATAACGGCTTTCCTTCTTATCAGAATGCTTTGCATCAATGTGGTACTTCAAGCATGAAAGTTGCATTGCTTCATTTGTCAATGTTTGGTGGAAAAGGAGGCACATTGGTAACTGACAGTCCTGAGGAGAGGGAATAAATCTAAGTGATAAATAATCACTACTCTATTATCAACAAATTTTCTTGACTGGAGACATCAGTAAAGTGAAAATGTGAAAACGAATTTCTATGGACGGTGTCAGAAAGGTAGTATGGTATTCCCAAAGAGAAGTAGAATTCAATAGAGGAGTCAGATGACACGTCTTTACTGGAGCAAATACAGATCTAGTGCGTTTGGCTGCTAGCATTTCAAAAATTAAAGTTTATCAAAAATTTTAAAGTTTGGCACATTAATATACCTTTCCAAGCTAAATTTCTGGAGTTATTCAACTTTAAAAAAAAATTATATATATATATTTATATATATTGCTTATGACGAATAACACAAAACATGCTCAGTGTATTATGTAGCGTATGACTGTTTATTAGGCCATCTCGTATCGTTACTGAAAGTTTCCAAGACACCTTATCAGTTGTCATTCTATAATCAAATAATGAAAGCCATATCTTTATTCAAGATGGTTTCATGAATCCTCTGTTTAATTGACTGATACCGAATAAATAATCATACGAAAGGTGAGTGATAATTCGTAACTGAAAAAACGGAGGCAACTGAGTTTGATTTATCAGAAAAAAATTCACGTTTTGTTTAATCCTTCAGCATTCAAATTTTTCCATTAAATATAATGCTTATTTATTCACATTGTTTTTAATTAATCGTGCATCATATCATACCTTAAAAATTGTAATGACATGCTAGTTTATTTTAGAATCCCATTGTAGAGTAGTAGCGAGGGGCTAGATTTGAGCAGTTTAAACATAAAGCAGATAGAATGTTCGTATTTTGGCCGAATATGGCTGGTTTAAATGCTACAGAGTGAAACTTCTGTGATTCCTCGTAAGAGATTCTTGAAAGCCTTTTATGTCACATAGTACACAAAAGATTTTATTTTTTAAGTGTCAACGTGTATGCTTGGCAAGACAGCTGTACTTAACTTAAGGTATTTTGTGGTATTAAAATTGGAGGGGAATATTGGGCGCAACCCAATGTAAGCTGCGCATATTCAGGACAAAAATTTTTTTAGTGCATTGAAGCATTTAATATCGGAACTGGGGTGAATTTTGGAGACTTTATTTGGAGGAAAATGTACATCTTATACGCCTTTAAATACAGCATTTATAGAAGTCAATACTTTATCCTACTAAATGGATCGCTTGTAGAGTTAGCTAAATTGCAAATAGAAATGCACTGAAACTTAAATACATTTAAAGGTTGAAGCGTGTAAAATATTTCTACACTTATTTTCAGGTTTAATCTAGGTAGTGTCAAGGACTCCAGATTTTGAGTCACATATTGAACTATAGAGAGTGCAGCTATAATAGCTGTCATCTACCTTTGTCTTTGCAATAATATTTCACTTAAGTTAGCGAGTGCTGTCACATCTATCTTTTGAGTAACCAAATATATTTCGAAGCAATATGACATTGAACTTATTTCTGGACTTATACGAATGTGCTTGTGTAGTACCTGTATTAGTTTGGTTACGACATATGAGCGTCAACTTGTTCGATCACCTGGATTGCCTACTCATTAACTTAACGTACCAAGTGACTGAATATTCCCCAACGGCTGATTTTACCTGAGAACTACATTTTCGGATAGAATCAGCTTAACACAGCGAAGAAAGGAATAATTACGGGTACAATCTAATTTATGAACGTCAATACAGTTTCTGCCTGTTCAGTTTTACTCGCAAATCTTGGGTCGATCGAATGCTACGTAAAAAAAAACATTTGTCTAAGATATCACGCAATGAAATCGAACTCGAACCATCATGTTTCCAAGGTGATCTTTTTACCTACTCAACCAAGCCTACGTCATAACACTTTACGATATACACATTACTGTACGATCTGAAAATTCTACATAACCTTTGCATGATATTTCTTTAGGCTCGTATTTTCCATTCAACTGACACCTCCCGATGTCTTTGCAATTGAATTTATATTGAGTTACTTGTCAGCTGTTTATAGATTTTTGTCCGTGTTTAGTGAATTGCATTCCTGTGCTACCCATATAACTCTAACTGTTTCAGTACAATAAATAAGCTGAAAACATAAGGCTAAGCAGCAAAAAAATACCCATAATAATAATAATAATAATAATAATAATAATAATAATAATAATAATAATAATAATATGAACTTCTAAATTGTTGTTTCTTGAGATCTCTGGGTGAGACTTGGATCCAACTTGTACAAATGCAAAACAAAAGTCAAACATAAAATAATAATAATAATAATAATGGTGGGGGTTTCAAATTTTAGCACTAGGCCAGCACTTTGGGGGGAGGGATAAGTCGATTACATTGATCCCAGTGTTCAGTTGGTACTTATTTTATCGACCCCGAAAGGATGAAATACGAAGTCGACCCCGGCAGAATTTGAACGCAGACATAAAAACGGAGGAAATG
>NC_068986.1:48994241-48996741 GCF_001194135.2 Octopus bimaculoides
AATAACTATTTGAGAATGCAGAAAGAGATGATGTATTTAGTGGTTCTACATGAACTTATAACAATCTTATAGCTTTCAAATTGAGAAATTTCCACGGGTGCTGCTAGTAATAGCTGATCTTTAGCTCCTGCTGATGACAGTATACATGAGTATAAATAAATTTTATGAAACTAGAAGAATGTACGAAAAGGCAAACGAGTTACACGTGTAGTTTGAAATTAGATCTATCTTGGAAGCGGAGGGGCAATGAAAAAAGTACCAGTTGAACACCGAAGATCAATGTAACCGACTATTCCACTCGCCCCAAATTTCAGGCCTTGTGCCTAGAATAGAAAGCATTATTAATGCTTCGCGGCATTTCGTCCGTCTTTACGTTCTAAGTTCATATTCTGCCGAGGTCGACTTTGCCTTTCATCCTTTCGGAGTCGATAAATTAATTACCAGTTAAACACTGGGGTCCAATGTGGTTGACTACTCCTCTTCCCATAAATTTCAGGCCTTGTGCCTTTAGTAGAAAGGATTATTATAATCATTATTATTATTATTATTATTATTATTATTATTATTATTATTATTATTATTGTTGCTGTTGTTATTATTGTCGTTGTTATTATTATTACTGTTATTATTATTGTTGTTGTTGTTGTTATTGTTGTTGTTGTTGTTGTTGTCGTCGTCGTTGTCGTCGTCACCATCACCATCACCATCATCATCATCTTCACCATCATCATCGTCATAAGTAAACAAAATGCTATTACATGATAATTTAATTAGCAGATACGTAATCCCGAAGATTGTTGGCAGCAAGTCTCCTCAAATCTCAAAAGCCTTTCTTAGGATTGCCACAGACTACATGATGGCAGGCCGACACTATGCGTCTCAAACTCTACGTATGTCCTTCAACCTGTTTCACATCTCATTGGGAGTTGTGCCGAATGCTCAAATTATCATGGGAGTAATTTTCACTCTTGTATTTCGCAATCTTTTCATTTCACTAAGTCTTGATATTCCTCAAACTTCTATAGTTTCCTCGCTTTTCACTCTGCTATCATATGGTATTGCAGAGTCTATGATCTTTTCACTGATTCTGTTTGTGCATGTATGTGTGCGCATTTTGTAAGTGTGTGTGTTTGTGTGTGTGTATGTGTGTGTGTTTGTGTGTGTGTATATTTGTGCGTTTATGTGTGTTTGTGTGTTTGTGCGTGTGCGTGTTTGTGTTTGTGTGTGTGTTTGTGTTTGTGTGTGTGTGTGTTTGTGTGTGTGTGTGTTTTTATGCGCGTGTGAGAGTGTATGTGTGTGTGTTTGTGTGTGTGTGTGTTTGTGTGCGTGTGTTTGTTTGTGTGTGTGTGTGTTTGTGTGTGTGTGTTTGTGCGCGTGTGTGTTTGTATGTGTGTGTGTTTGTGTGTGTGTGTGTGTGTGTGTTTGTGCGTGTGTGTGTGTGTGTGCATCTCCGATCGTTTCTGATCTCTTTATTTCAGTATTATGTTCAGTCATAATGGCGAAATTCCATAAAATCCTGTAATTATCACTCGTCACTACAGTTTCCGGTTTCAGTTCATGCTATTTCTTCCAAACTTTCCTTTTTTTAAGCTATACAACAACGATAGAGCGACCACATGGTAAATTGCTCACCTAAAAATAGCAGTCTGATTTAGATAATACTGCACATTACATTTTGAGAATAGGATAGCTTTGATAAATTGATCCTGGATTTACTGTGCATAGGAAGAAAAAAAACGACGGAATGATCAAGATTAGTATACCTTTAATTATATGTAAATCTGCTTCAGCAGGGCTGTCATGGAACTGGACAACATTTGCAATAACAACAACAACAACAACAGCAACCAAAACTACCACAAGCGGACAAACAAAGCAGCCATGCACTCAACAGTCAACAGCGTTGGAGAGCATAAAGATTAGAGCTGTATTTGAGAACAAGGTAGGTAACATGAAGGGTTTGGAAGCCATCTGACGATTGGAAAAGCGTTACGTGTATCACAATGATTCGTGCCAGGAATCAAAATGCCGATATTTTGATTACTCCTTTATGCTCTCTGAACACTGTAAGGGGAATAAGGGCTGCAACGGATACTACGAAGCCGTCGTCAGAAAAGAAAGGATATAGCAGACCTTCTGACTGCCTCCACGCATCAGAATTCATCCTCGAATATTTTAATAAGGCCTTCGACTCAGTTCAGACGGCTCTGTGAAGCTTGTGGAGGTTGGTCAATCCCTGCCTGGAGAGAGTTGTTGCTGAAAGTCTATGTTTAAGAGGAGGATTCGGCTCTTTGTCATTCCTCCAGAAAGTCATATGTGGTTGTCGGAGAATTTCTATGACCTCGCCCGCCCCAATTTTTGGCCTCTTAATTCCTCCGATTGTAACCTCATAAATTAGTATGTGCAGGGTGCTGTTGAGAAGGACACAACCAAAGCCGAGCTGGTGGCTAAGATCACGTATGTATTCGAAGATCTTCCAAGGGATACGGTGAGGAACGCA
>NC_068986.1:48998547-49001964 GCF_001194135.2 Octopus bimaculoides
ATAAATACTATATACATATACATAGGCTTATCGACATATGCATTTTTATGTATATATACATATACATTTACAAATGCGGTGTGTATGTGTGCATGCGAGCGAGTGTCTGTCAGCACTTTTGCATTAGTTTGTGTAAGTTTGTGTGTATGTATGCGTGTTTGTGCATGCGCCTGTGTTTGCGTGTGTGTGTGTGTGTGTGTGTGTGTGTGTGCGTGCGTGCGTGACTAAATTTTGAACAAAGATTTATGTTTCAATAACATTAATATCTCCTTTTAATTTCATCATTCTGTCAGTGATAAAATACTTCAACGCAAGACATACACCCCTGTTGTGAGAAAGAATCGGTGTTATGGTTTCAGACCTGGGATTGAAATCATCTCACTTCTCTTCAGATGCTACAGCATTTCAAAAAATACATTAACGTCACATAATTCCATTTTTACGTTAATTGAAGTAATTGGGAATTGCAGGCCATGAGGTTTGTCTTTCTCAAAAGCATTAATTAGCGATGTACGTATGTGAAATAAAGTCACTCTCACGGTGCTGCAACACCTAGATTCCCACTTGATCGCAGGAATGGTTACCTCTTACAGTTTTGTCGATTAATATTTAAATAGATATGATATTTCGTCTGTCGTGAGTTCAAATTCCGCTGAGGTCGACCTTGCCTTTCATCCTTTCGGGAACGATAAATTAAGTACCAGTTGCGTACTGGAGTCGATCTAATCGATTGACCCCTCCCCGGAAAATTTCCGGCCTTGTGCCTACAGTAGAAAAGAATATTTAAATAGACATAAAACCGTGAGCTGGCAGAATCGTTAACGCGCCGGGCAAAAAGCTTAGCGGTATTTCGCCACTTTTTATGTTCTGTGTTCAAATTCCGCCGAGGTCGTCTTTGCCTTTCATCATTTCGGGATCGATAAAATAAATGCTAGTTGAACACTGGAGTGGATGTAATCGATTAGCCCCCATCCCTCAAATGTCAGGCCTTGTGCCTGTTGTAGAAAAAAATATTTAAATACATATAAAGCGGCAAGCTGGCAGAATCGTTAACATCCTGGGCAAAAGTCTTTGCGACATTTCGACTGTCTTTACGTTGTGTTCGAATTCCGCCAAGGTCGACTTTGCCTTTATCTTTATCGGGGTCAATAAAATAAGTGCCAGTTGATTACTGAGGTCAATGTAATCGATTCACCTCTCTCCCGAAATTGCTGGCCTTGTGTCAAAATTTGAAATCAATATAGAAAAAGGCGTTGGGCTGGCATAATCGTTAGCACGCCGGGAAAAATACTTAATGGCTTTACGCCCGTGTTTACGTTCCGAGTTCAAATGCTGCTGAGGTTAGCTTTGCTTTCATCGTTTCAGTGTTGATAACATAAGTATCAGTTTAGTACTAGGGTCGATGTAATCGATTTGTCTCTCCCGAAATTATTGACCTTGTGCCAAAATATGAAACCAATGCTTAAAGACATATATAAAACAACTGACTTGACCCGAGATTATCTGCTGAAACCACAACAATTAAATCCCGAAAGAACCATTCTAAGAATTCACATTGAAAAGGAAAAAGATTGCATAATTAATGATCCTTTTTTACTCTTTTATCCTCTTACTTATTTCAGTCATTTGACTGTGGTCATGCTGGAACACCGCCTTAAAAGGTTTTAGTCAAAGAAATCGACCCCGGGACTTATTCTATGTAAGCCTAGTATTTATTCTAACGGTTTCTTTTGCCGAACCGCTACGTTACGGGGACATAAACACAGCAGCATCGTTTCTCAATCGATGGCAGGGAGACAAACACAAAGATACACTAACACATAAATATATACATATATACATACGACGAACTTCTTTCAGTTTTCGTCCACCAAATCCACTCACAAGGCTCTGATCGGCCGGAGGCTCCAATAGTATTCACTTGTTTTAAGTTCCCCTCAGTGGTACTGTACTTGGGACCATGTGGTTGGGAAGCAATCTTCTTACCAAACAGCCACGCCTGCGCCTATACTGTCTACTATTACTAAAAATCTTCATCAAAATTGAAACAGGGATCATAGGATCATTTCCATGCTACAGAAATTTTAAGAAATGTTTTGGGGCTATTCGTAGTAGAGAAACAGACGGTAGATCGCCACAATCGATAGTGCTAGACAAAATGCTTCGTGGCATTATTTTCCAGCTCTTTCTGTCATGAGTTCAAATCTGGCCGAAGTGATAATCGGTCATCCCTCTGGGTTCGATGAAACATAGCACAATGAAGTATTGAGATCTATGGCATTGTCTTATTCTCTCCCACAGAATTGTAAGTCTCGTGTCTTAGTCAAAAATAATTTCTGGGAAATAAATGGAAATCTATATTGTCGATTTCTCTTATAATTTTAATATTTTTTTTTTGTAAGTTAATAAATAAATGTTAAAAAAGTAACACTGCGATGATGTATTTGTTTGATGTATACATACATACAAGCACACGCACGCGCCTATGCTCACGTATATATGAAGAAAAGTTCTTGGCAATGTGCTGAGTAGCATCATAATAAAATGAAAATAAAAATTAGTTTGAAGTAATTCAGGTACTGGTTCTTTCTATATTTATATACAAATATAAAAACATTTCGAATTCTCCTCAGGGACAGATATTGACTCTGGAGCGCAAAACAACATCACAAGAAAAAAAACACGATAAAAGGTTTGAAGCAGCATTTCATCTCATTTTCCTTAAGAAAATTCAAAGACTATTTATATCTGTATATACATACATAGATACATACATACATACATACATACATACATACATACATACATACTTATATACATACACACACACACACACATATATATATATATATATATATATATATATATATATATATATTTGTGTGTGTGTGTATATTTATATCTGTCTATATACATATACATACAAACAAACATACATACATACATACATTCATACACATAAAGAAGTGATGTCTACATTTGTTCAGAACTTTTTTTCTTTTTATCGTTATAAATATGTACATATTACGTCATATAAGCGCATACATACACACGCACATACATATGCACATAAATGTTTATGTATATATATATTTATAACATATATCTATGTACCTATAAATACATATATTTCATTTATACATATACATTTATACACAGGTAAGTATATACATATGTGTGTGTGAGAGTGTGTGTGTGTATGTGTGTGTGTGTGTGTGTGTGTGTGTGCGTGCGTGTGTGTGTGCGCGTGCGTGATCAAGAATTTCTATCAAGAAGTTTACTACCCAAGTACATGATCACGGTTTCAGTCCCACTGGAAAATATCCTGACCTATAGACTCGGGTCAACCAAAATTATGAGTGAAATTGTGAAATGGTGAACTGAAGAAGCCCATCGTATATATATATATATATATAT
>NC_068986.1:49003547-49005408 GCF_001194135.2 Octopus bimaculoides
ATATATACACATACATATATTATATGTCCATGTATATGACTATATTTATATACATGTGTGTGTGTGTGTGTGTGTGTGTGTGTGTGTGTGTGTGTGCATAGTTATGTAAACCTCCTAACACTGTGGAATAGGATTTTCACAGTGCTGCAGTGCCTTCCGCCTCTTGTGTGCAGTACAATTCTCTACACAACTTGGGAGAAAGTTTCAACATGGGCCAATATATGGTTTTGTACTATTCGTAATTTTTCGAGTTGTATACAACATTTCTTTATATCTTTATTAATAATTTTGCCTGCAGAACGCTCTCCGTAATGTTCCTTTCATACTGCTCTTACTATTCTATATTTGATTGTTTCTTGTATTCTTTTCCGAACCCTAATATATGATCAAGATGTCATTTTTGATGAAAAAGTTGCGATAATTGGTGTATAACAACGGCATCGGCACCAACGATATTGTATGCCGTTGTGATGATGACAGTATTGGTGAGGGAGAACAAGATTTTGTGCAGCATGTCTGTGCTTAAAGAAGATATTGTTTTGCGATAGGACTTGCTAGGTTCGCTCCCACAAGTAAAATCTTACTACAAATACACGGCATTTTCCGTAAGTGTCTTCTTCTAAAGACCCGGGCCTCACAATGCCTTGTCAGTGAATTCGGTATACAGGAACTGCGTCGGATACCGTATATATATATATATATATATATATATATATATATATATATATATATATATATATATATATATATAGTGAAAATTTACAAAAAAGAAACAAAACAAAAGACGAAGACGGGTGTGTAAACAACAAACAGATGTATTAGTTTAACGCTCGTTAAGTGAGAAAGTCTTTTACGTTTCGTGCCTACATTACACAGTAATTCCTTGCCATATCGAGATTCACCTACCGCTGTTTATTTTTTAAGTTTACGTTGATTCCTCCGTGGTGTTGTTTTGCATTTATAATAAAAGAGATATGAGGTCATTAAGAATGAAATGCTTGACAGTCATTAACTCTAATGTTTTGTCCTGACAATTCTTTGTTTTACAACATCGAATAGTTACATCATCACTTCTCGAAATGCAATTCATGGTGTCTGATTATATTGTGAGTCTTGTTAATCTTGTAAATCAATTTTTGTCAACCTATGGATAGATAAAAAGCGTGTTGCTTATGAATATGAATTCCGTCGTGGAACAAATGCATCCCAGACAACTCCAAACGTCGATGAGGTGTTTGGTAAAGATGTGGCGGATAGGCGCACTGTACATCGATGATTTGAGAAGTTCCAGTTTGGTGACTTTACACTTGAAAATCAGCCCCGTGGTAGATCTGAGACCAAGGTGGATAAGGATAGAGACTGGCCAATTCTCTTCAAGACAATTGCACAAAGAACGCTACTCAAGACACAGGAACTGAACTTGAAACGCTTTATCATTCACCAAATTCACCAGACCTTGCAGCAACTGACTTTCACGTTTTTCAGATATTAAACAACTTTTTGCAAGGAAAATACTTTAAATCTTAAGAAGATGCAAAGACAGGCTTTGGTGATTTCCTCACCGCTTGCTCAACAGAATTTTTCGTTGCCAGCATATATAAGCTACCGATAAAATATCAAAATTGTGTTGCATACTTTGATTAACTGCATCGTTTTTTGTTGAGATAGAGTAAGATACATTTTCAGTTCAAAATCGGACATTTCACTCTTAATGACTTAATATATGCAAATTATAAAAATAATTAAAAAAATATACAGTATTGCACTGTTTCTACTTCGTGGATTTTCACCTATCGCGGATGGTTTTGGAACCCCCGCGATAGGGGAGAGATTACTGCATATATATGTATATATATATATA
>NC_068986.1:49005636-49007869 GCF_001194135.2 Octopus bimaculoides
ATATATACACACAGACACATACATACATAAATATATATATATATATCCACATGTGTTTATATACATACATACATACATACATATATATATATATGCATGTATGTATGTATGTATGTATAAGTATATATGTAATTGTTTTTCCAAATAAATTGCACTTTCTGCTTGAGGCTCCGATGAAGCTATAAGATGTT
This sequence comes from Octopus bimaculoides, assembly GCF_001194135.2. Lineage (NCBI taxonomy): Eukaryota > Metazoa > Mollusca > Cephalopoda > Octopoda > Octopodidae > Octopus > Octopus bimaculoides. The sequence goes on from NC_068986.1 coordinate 49,005,828, forward strand.
ACTCACGCACACCACTATGACTCCACCGACTCGTATAGCAGAAACAACTAACGAAACTAACGAAGTTCATGAGAGGACTGTTTAGTCTAACATATATATATGTGTGTGTGTGTGTGTGTGTGTGTGTGTGTGTGTTAAATGAATAGTACTAGACAATAGATAATTTTCAGTTCATTACAGCTGTTTCTTACGCATTTTTACGTAGAAGATTGAGAACATTACTTCATTAGAAAAACCATAATCATCAGATGAAATGCAATTTTAAAAACAAAATAACATCCCAAGAATACATCAGGGACGTGGATAGAGTCTGCGGAGCCTAACTACAAAATGGGAGAATGACCAACAAAGTTGGCTATTGAGGGCATTAAAGAGCGGCGTTAAGCTGAGAATATGATTTGTGAAAGGGTGTAATATGATATTTAAGGTCAGCAACCCGGGTGAGATAAGAGTCTGCTTGACTGTTTCTTTGGTAGGCTAGAGTGGTGTGTAGGTGATATTTTATTATACTAGTCTCAGAGAATTGGGCAGCTGGGAGAGGACCGAAGATAAAGGAAGGACAAAGAATAAAGAAAGAATAAAGAACGCAAAAGGTAAAAGTGAAGAAAAATAAATGTATAAAGCCAATTAGGTATAGGGTCGGGGTTTAGGATTCGCTAGTTAAGGCTAGATAACAAAGGGAGGAAGGCAAAGATACACAGAATTTAGGGGTATTCTGTGGATATAGGTTAGATGTTGGAGGAGGGTACGAAGGCAATCGAATGATAAGTTCTAACTGTTAAGGAATTTTAGTGTTTTATGCGATTGATTTATCTGGTAAAGTGGAAAGATATAGGGTGTTGTTTTCGATACGAATATGTTATATGGATTAGTGGAGACCGCTTGTAATATAAGGACATGTTTGCCTGCAGAGGAAAAGCCTAGTAGTAACAGTAGAGTACTACGTATCATTAAGGAGTTCAAAGAAAGAGGGAGTTATATAATAAACTACACCTAGTACCGAGTTAGAAGAAACACCAGATCGGATATCAAAGAAAGCCAGCTGTAGGAAGTAGTCCAATGGTTAACAATTTGAAATGTTATATAAGTGGCGTTTATATTATTTAATCATCATTGTATGAATAAGGTAATGCAACTCCGGACAATAGTTGAGAGTAAGAGGTTTGGATAGTGTCTTCCATCTATTATTTAACATGCGCAGCACAAGTAACTGTATCTTAGTGAAATTGGAAAGGAACTGGATAGAGAGTGCAGGCTACTACTTCTAGTTTAGATATCTTTGCTATCGCTAAATCATAATACCGGGTACACCACAAATGGAATGATTAGTTCCTTCAATATAGCATGCCATGCAAGTATAGTAAGAGTGGTTAGGAAGTAAGTGGCAAAGAAGAACGAGACTAGAAGGACTCAAACGATTGAGCACATCAATCGACTTCTTGGGCAACAATAGATGGAGTAAATTAGATTTGCCCTAGGTTAGGACCTATTATAGAGTTTGTTTTATGTCCTTAAAATATTTAAAGGTGCGGGTAGCCTTATGTATGAAGGAAAGACAAAGGTCTATTTCATTGTTTATTGGAATTTTCACTGTTTGATCTCTTTAAAATTTCAAACAGCTCCATGCAGCAAAGCCTGCACCCATATGTACTATTTGAGTACGGTTTAGCGACCCTAATGATATCCCAACTCAAATCAACATTAACATCGACGTCCTTGAGTTTCCAAATCTTCGTGGCTAGAGAAGTTCTGCCTGCCCAATATTTCAATTTAACGGAAGAATGGTGGTTACGTAAACGCCCCTCGAAATTTACGGAACAGCCGATATAAGCATAAGTATTCGTCTCCGTCACAACATTACATTTGTAAAAAACATTTACCACTAGAAATTGACCAAAAAGTGGACATGACATTTTTCCTAAACAATTGCACCTAATATTTTCTAAGACATGAAATTTATTGTGTGTGTGCGTGCGTGTGTGTGCGTGTGTGTGTGCGTTCGTGTGTGTGTGTGTGTGTGTGTGTGTGTGTGTGTGTGTGTG
>NC_068986.1:49008028-49009290 GCF_001194135.2 Octopus bimaculoides
TATATATATATATATATTAATATTTCGCTTAGGTATAGCGAGACTAATAAACTGGTCTGGAACTCAATATACATATGATGCAGGACTCAATATTAGATGAATATAGAGTTGTAATAGGAAGAAAGAGATGACACCGGAAAAAAACCAAATGTCATGTAATGAACTTCATTAGCTTACAACTAATATGATTCTTCGAAGACAGTTGCTCCCATAAGTACCAAAATAAAATTTGGGATTTATGGCGGGTTAAAGTTGGGAACAAAAACAAGACAGTGGAGACATACAATGAAACCGAACTAAAAGAAAAATGGAGGGTCGTTAGACCAGAACAAGGGTAAAATATCGAACGCTGGAGAAAAGTTTTCTTTGACAAGAGAAAGGATAGAAGAGAGAGATACAGGCGTCGCCGGATTCCGGAACAAGTGCCGCCGGATTCCGGAACAGGCGCCGCCGGATTCCGGAGCAGGCGCCGCCGGATTCCGGAAGAGGCACTGAGGATTCCAGAACAGGCACTGAGGATTCCGGAACAGGTGCCGCCTGGAATTCGCCGTTGTCCTCCAGTTAGCGGGGTTGCAACCCTAGCACCGCCGGTGTCAGAGCTGTCCGCCTTCGGGTGGCCCTACCATGGGCTCAAAGTCCCCGACTGCATGGTTCTGACATTCAATGGCTTAACCTTCCCACCATGATGCAGAAAACGCTGGACTTTAAGGAATGAACACGATACCCATTCAGTATTCACCATACCAGCGATCCGTAATCTGCCTTACACAACGGACTGCTAAGCATTTCGTTCAGCGTGCTAACAAATCTGCCAGCTCGTTCGGTTTCCTTGTATGTCTCCACTTTCCTGTTTTTGTTCCCAACTTTGACCCTCCATAAATCCCAAATTTTATTTCGGTACTTATGGGAGCAACTGTCTTCAAAGACTCATATAGCCGTTCAATGCTCGAAATGAGGAGTAATAATAATAATAATAATAATAATAATAATAATAATAATAATGATGATGATGATGTTTCAAATTTTTCCACAAGGGCAGCTGTTTTGGGGGAGGAGATGCATCGATTACATTGACCCCAGTATTCAACTGGTACTTAAGTTATCGAACCCGAAAGGATAAAAGGCAAAGTAAACCTCGGCGGAATTTGAACTCAGAACGTATGGACAAACGAAATGCCGCTGAGCATTTTGCCCGGTGTGCTAACGATTCTGCCAGCTCGCCTCCTTTTAATAATAATAATAACAATAATAATAATAATAAT
>NC_068986.1:49009613-49011295 GCF_001194135.2 Octopus bimaculoides
GATCTCAAATTTTAAAGCAAACATAATTTTCTTATGGTTTCTTAAACATTCACTTGAACAAAACTGTACAAATCCAAATATATGGTACCCTAGGCATAACACCTACATGAACTTCTAACTTGTTGTCTCTTGAGGTCTCTGGGTGAGACTTGGATCCAACTTGTACAAATGCAAAACAAAAGTCAAACATAAAATAATAATAATAATAATAATAAGAAGAAGAAGAAGAAGAAGAAGAAGAAGAAGAAGAAGAAGAAGACAGCGATGGATGTGGTGATGGTTGTGGTGGTGGTGGCGGTGGTGGTGGTGCTGCTGCTGCTACTGCTGCTGCTGCTGTTGTTGATGATGATGATGATGATGATGATGATGATCATGATAATGACGATGGTAGAGATGATCAAAAAGGACGAAATATTTTGCTTTTTTTGACAGAAAGCCAGTGTTATTCTATAACCGCACAACCTTCAATGAGTATGTATAAATATGATCGCGTGCGCTATATATGCGTCTATGCACAGAACTTTTGGGTTTGTAAGTCCTAATGCTTGTTTATATATATGAACGTATGTATCAGCGTGTGTGTGTGTCTGTATGTTTGTGTGTGTGTGCGTGTGTGTGTTTATATACGTGCACCGAGTGTGTGTTTATATATGCATTCATCTCTTTTGAGACTCCTTAGTTTCACATTTATATATGTACTTTTATGCCCCTGTGTTTGTGTGTGTGTGTTTGTGTGTGTGTGCATGTGCTAGTGTGTGCGCGTGCGGGCTTGTGTGAGTGTTAATGTTGTCTATAATTGAGTTCGGATGTGTATAACTGAAAGAGAAAGGAAGCAAAAGAAATTGGAGACGAAGGGAAAGATGGGGGAGACTGAAAGTAAGGAATCGAAGGATGGAAGAAGAAGAAGAAGAAGAAGAAGAAGAAGAAGAAGAAGAAGAAGAAGAAGAAGAAGAAGAAGAAGAAGAAGAAGAAGAAGAAGAAGAAGAAGAAGAAGAAGAAGAACTCTCGATTGGGGAAGAAAAGGATGGAAGATCTGTCTGTAAGTTGGAGATGTTTTTGAAGAGTGTATAGATAGACGGATACATAAGTGTAGAATGATACAGACATGTAATATATACATACACACACACACGTATATATATACATATACATACTTGTGTATGTATATGCATATAAATACATGAATATATATATATATATATATATATACATATATATATAAACACATACAAGTATGTGCATATACAAAGTAATATGCAGTGTATAAATCTGCGTGTGGAAGATGTATGCATAAACAACACCAATAAGTGATAGTGTGTTTATAAGTAGCGATGACCAAGCTGAGAAGAGGTGCTGTGAAGAGTCAAGGGAGATAATATGATATTGAAACTAGTGTAAGCTGCATAAAAAAGAAAAGGTGAGTTTATGTGTGAAATAAGAGGGAAAGAGAGAAAGGGCAAAAGGATAGTAGTGTGGTAGGGGGCTGAAAAGTCGCACCGTGGGAGGAGTAAGAGGAGTAGGGGTAAGGAAAGAAGGAATGAGAGTGTTAAGCTAGCAGAAGAGTGTCAGGTAGTACGGGGCATTTAATAGATTCTTATAAGGACATGAATGTGATGTGTTGTGTGTGTGTGTGTGTGTGTGTGTGTGTGTGTGTGTGTGTGTGTGTGTGTGTGTGTGTGTGT
>NC_068986.1:49011594-49012762 GCF_001194135.2 Octopus bimaculoides
GAAGAAGAAGAAGAAGAAGAAGAAGAAGAAGAAGAAGAAGAAGAAGAAGAAGAAGAAGAAGAAGAAATCATTGCAAAGAGAAAACCTAAGAAAACGATAAAGAAATGAAGTAAGGAAAGAAGGAAGGAAGAAAAGAAGGAAAAAGATAATGAAAGAAGAAAAATATAATTAAAAAAGACATATAGATATATACATACATACATTTATGTATGTATATATATATATATATATATATATATATACATACATAAATGTGGGGGAGACATGAATGCACACGTGGAAATGAGCAGTCGGTGAATTGGCTTTTTAAAGGGCTCTATTGGGGATATGATTGTTGGAGACGTGCCCGGGGTACCAAACCAATGTAGACTTTTTCTCCGTTGACGCATCTCTGCCAGAAGCACCTGCAGTTTGGGGAAAAAGTTTTTAAGTCGACATCACCCATCAGATCGTCTAGGAATTGGGAGATGTAATACACCCCACTCCACCTCCACCTCATCCTTCTCTTTCTTCTCCTTCGGCTCCTCAGATTTTTCTTAGCTTCTTCTTCTTCTTCTTCTTCTACTTCTTCTTCTTCTTCTTCTTCTTCTCGTCTAATATACATGTATATGTTATTTATATGTCTATATTTATGTAATACGTGTGTATATGTGTGTATACGTGTGTATATGTGTGTATACGTGTATGCATTCATGTACGCATATGTTATAAACATATATATAGAAACATATATGAAGTATCTATATAGTTAATGTTTTTGTATATATCTATATATATTCTTTTTATTCTTTGTATTCTATTTACTTGTTTCAATCATTTGACTACGGCCATGCTGGGGCACTGCTTTTCGTCGAGCAAATCGACTCGGGACTTTTTCTTTCTAAGCCCAGTATTCTATCGGCCTCTTTTGCCGAACCGTTAAATTACGGGGGACAAATACAGACAAAAATATACACACACATACACATACACATACCCCTCACCACACACACATATGATGTGCTTCTTTCAGTTTCCGTTTACCAAATCCACTCACAAGGTTTTGGTCGGCCCGAGGCTATAGTACAACACACTAGCACAAGGTGCCACGCTGTGGCACTGTGCCCGTTACCATGTGGTTGGTGAGCAAGCTACTAACCACATTGGCACTCCTGAGCCTATATATATA
>NC_068986.1:49012880-49014292 GCF_001194135.2 Octopus bimaculoides
ATATACATATACATATACATATACATATACATATACATATATAAATACGTATATATATATATGTGTGTGTGTGTGTGTGTGTGTGTGTGTGTGTCTGTGCGTGTGTGTGTGTGTGTTTGTGTGTATCATTTTACTCCTTTGTTCAAGTCATTTGACTGTGGTCATGGTGGAGAATTGCCTCAAGAGTTTTTAGTGGAACAAATCGACCCCAGGACTTAATCTTTATAAGCTTAGTACTTATGCTATCGGTTCTTTTTGCCGACCGTTAAGTTACTAGGACGTAAATACAGCAGTATCGGTTGTCAAGTGATGAGGGGCACAAACAGAGACACAAACACGCAAATACATATATATATATTAATATACGACTGGCTTCTTTCAGTTTCTGTCTACCAAATCCACTCACAAAGTTGATAGGCTATAGAAGAAGACACTTATCCAAGATGCCACGCTGTGGGACCCTTCTGAAGTTCCAAATATATGCAGGCCCTTCTGAAGTTCCAAATGTCATTCATACAAAATTTCCAGCAACTGTCATGGTTTTAGGGGTTGTCTGCAATGAAAGATATATAATGCCTCCTTACTTCTTTCCACAAGCCTTTAGAGTTAACTCTACCGCCTACACTGAGGTCCTGGAAATAATTGTTAAGCCCTAGATAGAGAGTGTATGCAATGGAAGACCATGTGTGTTTCAGTAAGAGTCTGCACAATCACATGTAACTCTAGTGACACAGGAATGGATGGCTGAAAATTTTCATGATCACATGACCCTTAACATTTGGCCTCCCAATTCCCTATATCTTAATCAATTGGATATTACATGTAGAGCGTTGTTGAGAGAGAGGTCAATAAACACGTCCATAACACCAAAGATTCTATGAAAGCTGCCATAGCCAGAGTAATGTCCAAAATGATCCAGGACCGCTTGATTCAAGCTTGTAAATGATTTAGATTTCATTTTAAAGCAGTCGTTGAAACTGAAGGTAGCTTTATTGAATAGCATTATAGAAAAGGGTTATTTTTATCCTCATGACATTTTTTGATGAATAAAGCTATTATCTGTTATTCTGTTTTTGTTATATAAACATAAATCTGACCTCAATTATCTTACGCACCTATTTGCGTGTGTGTGTGTGTGTGTGTGTGTGTGTTTGTGTGTGTGTATGTATGTTCATTATGTTGAACCGTTAATACCAACACATTTTTTCTCTGTCTCCGTTTCTTTTCTTTTTTTGATCTCTCTCCTTTTTTTTCCTCGCAAACGTTTCCGTCGAATTGCGTAGACTCGAAACGTCGAAAACTTTTCCTTTCTTCCCGAGCGTCAAACAAATACAACTGCTTGCTGTTCCATCACCTGTTATTGTCTTTCGTTTCCTGTACAGTTTAATTATGTACGCATATATATTTGTGTG
>NC_068986.1:49022155-49030418 GCF_001194135.2 Octopus bimaculoides
TATGTATTTATATATTTATGTATATATATATATATATATATATATATATATACGTACATGTATATTTATATGAAATTAATAACTTCTATCCATCCATGCCGTTCGATTTTGAGATACCCTACAGTACCCCCATTCCAGAACTATCTGCTTCTCACATTAATCCCACTACTATACACAAACACCCCTCCCGCCCTACGTCAACCCCTCCCTAAACTTAATTTCAAGCTAATGTCATCAAGGTAGATATAATGGTTCCTTGGAGACTAGTTATAACTCACATCAACAAACGATGCTCTGATCCATGCATGAACTGAGTTGGACATGAAAAATGTTGCTCTTACTGCATACATACACAAATACACACGCACACACACACACACAAACGCATATATATATATATATATATATACAAACAAATATAGATAGATAGATTCATACATGCATATATACATATATAGATACAAACCTACATATATGCATATATACATATATATATATATACATTTATACATACATCATATATGCATTTATATATATATAAATACATTATATACTTATATGTATATATATATATGTATTTGTGTGTGTGTGTGTGTGTGTGTGTGCATGCATACAAACATGCGAACAGATACATATGCATTCATCCCTCTATATATACATACGTACACAGATACTTACAAACCTCCTATACATATATATATATATATGTATATATATATATATATATATATATATATATATATATACATACACACACACACATGGGTAGCTACACATATACAAAAATGCATACATATAAACCAGCATGTATACATCGATACATATATGCAAACATGCATACATATGCATACACATACATACTCATAAATATGCATATAAATATACATCCATAATTCATACATACGTACATGATGCATACATGCACACATACGAACCGTTGTAATTATTGCTGTTAATGTAGGAGACCGGCATTTTTCATATGAAACCTACTACCACTAATACTACTACTTCTGCTGCTGCTGCTACTACAACTACTACTGCTACTACAACTACAACAGCTACTACTGCTGCAGCTGCTGTAGCGACTGCTACTACTACTACTGCTGCTACTATCTCTTCTGCTGCTGCTACCGCTACCACTACTACTGTTGCTGCTGCTGCTGCTACTACTACTACCACTACTACTACTACTACTACTTACTACTACTACTACTACTACCAACAATATCAACAACACTACAGCTATTATTACTTTTGATATTGCTGCTTGAGCTGTTTGTGATTTCCGATGTGTTAGAGACGACCGAGGCATATAGTAATTTTTAGTCATTTTCCTTGTTTTAGTAAACTAAAGTGAAATATGTCTGTGTTAGTGTTTATGGAGATGAAGTGCATTGCAGTTAAGTGTACCGTAGTTGTTCTATGCTGAAGGGTTAGCACTGATATCAGTAGATCTTATGACAAAAGGTGCTTTCTTGAGAGCCACCGTCGGTTAAGGTTGAAGATAAAGCTGCACATGTAGATGCTCGTAAAGGCAAGTCTCCTCAGAAGGGAAGACTGGCAGTTGTGCATGGACACAATTGTCGATTTTCCCCTTTGCTGGCGTTTATCCAAGAGACTTGGATAAACTACAGAAGCACAGACAGACACACATACACAGGCACACACACACACACGCGCGCGCAGAAACACAGACAGGCATACACACAGACAGACAGAGAGAGAGGTTGGTGGAAAAAAGAACGGGAGAGACACAAAAAACGGAGGAAAACAGGGAAAATAAATCGGTCCAGTGCTTGACTTGTACCTCTTTTATCAACCTTGAAAAAAGGAAAGACAAAGTTGACTTCGGGAGGATTTGAAACAGAGTGCGCAGAAAGCCCGAACAAATAATACAAGGCCTGCTATCCGATGCTCTAATGATTCTGCTATTCCTATGCCTTGCAAACCCAAACACCTACTGGGAGAAACTGGTGACAGAAAAACAGAATTGATGTAGTAAACCGTTTGGTTTGGTCATTTTATAAGGTGTTGTAGGGTTTTATAGGATTTGTTGTTTAACCCATTACCTACCAGTGATCTCATTTGAGATCACTTAAAAATTACAAATTTCGTAATTATCTGTCAATATTTACACATATCTAACCTTTTTGCTATATCTACTAGGTATATTTCTCTGATATTCAAACGAGGTTTCCTCATTTTTCACCCAATATCTCGCTTATTTCTATTTAAAATGCTAGAAATCAAAAGTTTCATAAAACAATTCCAGTTAATGTAATTATGGAAGGTAATGGGTTAATGCTATGTGCTTACCATTTATCTGAGACATTTCAACCGTAACCATTCATTTTGTTTTATTTTTAAGGTTATCTTGGGCCACATTCATCATTGCGTTTTGACTTTTAATACAGTAGGCGTGATGTAATCTGATAAGAATTTGACTATTGTTTCTTCCAAATCGAGATTCTACGAAACTACTCGTTGGCGCAGTATGATTTTTTTTTTTATATCAGATTACTGTTGTAATAGGAAAAACCTTATTTGACGGCATACTGCATCTTAGATTGTATTACTCCACGTATCATCTTAGAGTGTTGCTACAAAAACTTTGAATCTTATTTCTAATAAGTTGTATGATCGCATAAGGGCTTCTTCGTTATCCGGCACATAAGTACCTGCATAAGCATAAATAGATGTATATACACATGCATATATATACACAAATATATATACAAACATACAATGTGTAAATTAAATGCATATTATGTATGTAAATACAAGTATAAATATATAAATAACAGTAAATAAATGAAGAAAGAACAAAAACTACGTAATCACTTCACAAACTTGCATCAGTTTGGGCTATAAGAAACTGGACACCAGATTTGAGTGTCAGTACGACAACTTATAGCTTTTTCAGAACCGGAGTAAAAGAAGCAATCCACACCTCCACACCATAGAAGTTACTATTGCTGTGAAGTATAGCTATATTTTAACTTCGTCATTGGCACCGCTATGGCTGAGTGGAAAAATATAAATGCAATATTGATATTAGTAGGAGTGGCTGTGTGGTAAGTAGCGTGCTTACCAACCACATGGTTCCGGGTTCATTCTCACTGCGTGGCACCATGGGCAAGTGTCTTCTACTATAGCTTCGGGCCGACCAAAGCCATGTGAGTGGATTTGGTAGACGAAAACTGAAAGAAGCCCGTCGTATATATATATATATATATGTGTGTGTGTGTGTGTGTGTGTGTGTGTGTGTGTGTGTGTGTGTGTGTGTGTGTGTGTGTCTGTGTGTGTGTGTCTGTGTGTGCGTGTGTGTCTGTGTGTTTGTGTGTCTGTGTTTGTCCCCCAACATTGCTTGACAATCGATGGGGATGTGTTTACGTCCCATAACTTAGCGGTTCGGCAAAAGAGGCCGATAGAATAAGTACAAGGCTTCCAAAGAATAAGTCCTGGGGTCGATTTGCTCGACTAAAGGCGGTACTCCAGCATGGCCGCAGTCAAATGACTGAAAAGAGTAAAAGAGTATACATAAAATGCATAGCTGCATGCATACATGCCTGCATGTATATATGTATGTATATAGGTATGTATGTATGTATGTATGTATGTATGCATATGTGTATGTATGTATGTATTTAGGTATGCATGAATGTGTGTATGTATGTATCTGTATGTATACATCTTTGTTTCAAATAGATGGCAAATATTTCTCTACCGTAGAGACATACACACACACACACACACACACACACACAAATATATATATATATATATACATATATACATGCCCATATATATATATATATATATATATATATATATATATATATATATATATACACATCTCACATATATGGCAGTATGTGTATATATGTATGCAAGTATTGTGTACAATGACCTATATTTATTCCATTCACACCTCATTCATCACATGTTGTTGATGACTTTTGACAGCCTTAGACAGAACAGGAAGGGAGTCGGGTTTTCAACTGGAATACACTGTATACAAAGACATGTATGCCTATCTAAGTACTTGCGTCTAAAATACGCAAAAAAAAACTATTATTTTCACACACACATATATACTTTTACAGGAGTGGCTATGTGGTAAGTAGCTTGCTCACCAATCACATGGTTCTGCGTGGCACCTTGGGCAAGTGTCTTCTACTATAACCTTGGGCCGACCAAAGCCTTATGAGTGAATTTGGTTGACGGAAACTGAAAGGAAATTACTTACGTGACAATCTTATATATAATTAGATGTAGCGTCATTTAGTATATAAGAAAGGTTTTGTGTTAATGTATGTCGAAATAGTTGTTTTTTATTATCATAGTTGCGTATATTTTTGTCGTGTATATTTTCTTAGAGAGGAAAAACAAATCAAATACAAACTGGTGTAATTTATAGTAATGTTGGGAAGACAACACTTAATGTAGCTTGATATTCACGGATAAAACACAGGTGTACATAGGTTTACATATACACACATAAATAGACATGCACGCTGATATAGAAATATGTACAGGCATACTCATGCGTGTACATACCAATACACATATACTTATGTGCATACATACCCATATATCCATACACTTGCGTGTACACTCCTACATACACATCTTTATATACATCCGCATACACACACATATGTACACGTATACGTACTCATTAAATACTTATACACAGGTAGATGGGCATATATCACATATACATACATATATGTATGTATTTTTAAAAATTATGATTTCTAATTTTTAATATATATATACTTACAAATACCTACATATATACACGTATATACATTTACATACTTACATACATTTACAAATACATACTTACATCTTATGTACTTACATACTTAAATACATGAATACATAAAGCCACATTCATACATACATATAGACATATTCACATACATGCATACATATATATGTATATATATACAAATATATATACACATACACACACACATATATATATATACATACATGCGTAGTGACACATATATAAAAAAAATATATACATACACTCATATGCATACACAGTATACACATACATACACTCATACAGAAAAAATTTATGGTAAAATATTTTCCTCTAGCAATATGTTTTTCGGTTAAGAATATATTGTACTTGTTTTAAATCATTCTATATAAAAATTGTACAAGTGTATTTGCCACTTTGTATATATATTCTCATAAGTACAAGTCCATATATTCTTATGTTCATGTATATAGTCAGAAACACTCATAATCCATATACTGGCAGTGGAGGAGGTATAGCCTACATAGATGCACATATACATACATATATACATACATACATACATATATATATGTACATACACGCCAATATATACATACCTATACATACCTACGTTTACACACATACATTCACATATATACATATTTTTTGCTAAAAATATATAAATGAACACACTAAGTTACAAATATATACATGCAATTCATACATATTCACATATAGACATACAAATATCTTGTATCCACGGTCAGGGTGTTAAAGTTGTTTGGATGTACTATCAGAAAAATATACATACACAAATCTTGAGAATTGAATCTGATCCTGTACGTAAAAACTATAGGTATTTCATATCTTAAAGTTAGATATTACATTTGCAGTTATTTCATATTTATAAACATGGATATACATATTATTTTTGAAAATAATCTAAAATCTAAAGGTTCAAAACTGTTACAGTCATTTTGTTTGGTTGTAAGTCAGATAATTTTGGCTGTTGAGGTTTTAAAGTTTTTTAAGAATAGTTCTATTTAGCTATTAATATATAGTGGGATAACGGTTATATTTTTAAAAATTGAATTGAAGCTTTTTGGGTGACATTAAATCATATTAATGAATCACTTTAGAAGTATCTTGTCATGTGTCGACATGAAAAAACTTTTTCATCCTTCGTATTAACTAGGTTCCCTTTCCTTTTTATTAATTTATAGTTTTCCTCTAACCATAATCTACAGAATTTATTGTTAATTTTGTAAGAAGGTGCGTGTGCTAAAATGTTCCATTTTATTGTGACGTTAACTTTTTTCTTTTTTTTTTTTCAATTTTTGAGGTGGGATATTTTCTTTGAAACTTCTGTACTGTTTATTTTTCTACGGTCCCTGAATGTCCATTCATGGTTCACGATTCGTAATTTAATCTAGTTTTGCATCAATCCGATATAATGGTACTTTGTCATATCCTGTGTTGTCATTGTTGCTTGGTATACTACATTTTTTCTCTCGCAATCCCTACCTAACTTGCATGTATTTGGGTCTCTACAATTACAGTTTTTATTTTGTGTAGATAGTGAAATATTATTCTTTTTTGTTGATGTATATAAGTTATTGTTAGTAGTGGCATTTATATTTTTATTTGTACTATTATGTTCTACTTTTTTATTTTTGTGTGCTTTGGTATCAATTTGTGTCTTGTTTTTTTCTATTTTCATAGAATATATCTAGTTTTCTATTGTTAAAGAAGATATCCTAAAAAGGTTGGGAGAAACTGAAAATCCAAATCGATGTTTGTTATTAAATATTTGTGCACATCTAGTGTTTTTAAAGTGTTTATTTATAATCATTCTAATAGATTTAATAAGATTTTGTCTTTAATTGTTTAGCGAAAAGTATTATGATCCATATGGCTTTATTTGCGTCGACCTTACTTATACATTGATTTCTAATCACAATATCATTTTTTCTTACACATTGTATTAGTTTTCTTTTTGCTATGTTATTATTATTATTATTATTATTATTATTATTATTATTATTATTATTATTATTATTATTATTATTATTATTCATGATAATAATCGTATTCAGGCTATTTATATTTTTCTTTTTTGCTATCTTTATGTCTTTATGCTTTTATTTTAATCGTTATTTACTCAAGTATTGTTTTTGGGGTTTATTGACATTTGTGTTATTTTAATAATAATTACTATTATAATTCTTGTTCCTATTTGTAATTCTATTTTTGGTATTATGATCTCTGTGTTTTAGTTTAATTTCTTTATTGTAATTATACTATTTAACATGTTTGTTATATTTATAATTGTTTTAGGGTATTTTCATTTCTACTTTGTGAGGATTAACTATTTCATTGTGGGTATCTAATTCTCTAGTTCTATCATTATTCCTTTTTTTAAATTTATTTTCAGTTTGATTTCCAGTGGTGTTGCAATTACTATTGAACTTAATTTGATAATTATATCCTGCCTTCTTAAGTACTATATTGCAATGATCTTTGTGTTTATTAAATACTTCTTCATTTGAAGATAGATAATGGATTATTCTCTCGATATTTATACTAAGGTTTTCTATAATATTATGTGGAGGTTTACTATTTGCATTTATATATCTAATGTTAGCGTTAGGATTTTGATATGGCTGGTAAATACCTCTTTTAAGATTAAAGTTAACGTCAAGAAATTTTACAGAGATATTATCATTTTCAATTAATATTGATAGGCCTTGTTTCTTAAAGAAAGTATGCAGTCTCTTTTTGTAATTTTCCATTTTTCTATTAGTATTGTTCCTTAACAATAGGGCGTCGTCTCGGTATAGTCCTCCTTCTAATTCAGGAAATACTTCTTTAAATTTATGTAGTAGATAGATGCCGACTATGTAGGTTACTACTGCGGAGTCCTGTGCGCCCATTGGTATATCAAAACAATCCGGTGTGTCCTTTCTTGCCCAATATTTACCTTCATGGAATATCACTGTTTTTCTAGCTGCGAGTATGATTTTTATTTCTTTCATGGAAAAGTTTGTTCAATTCTTAGCAAATATGTGTGTATTTGTATGAAACAATTGCACAGCAATATGGAAAATAAAAACTATAATCCGTTTTAACATCCAAACTCCTCCATTACATAAATATGAATAAATCTTTTGAACCAATACAAGCTTTCATAACCAAGAAAGCTTTTTTGGAGGGGAAGCACTTTTCGAATGATGAACTTATTTGCGAGGTACCCTTGGCTCCAGATGCAACCTACCGACTTCTACAGACGAGGTCATCACAGCTTCATAAAGCGATGGGAGACGTGTGTCACCGTTGGTGGTGGCTATGTAGAGAAGCACTAATAATTATGCTAAGTTTAGTTTATTCCAATCCTTGAGAAGTGGGTCATGGAAAATCTATGAACACCCATCCTATATACAATATATATATATATACATACATACATGTATGTATATGTATATATATATATATATATATATATAT
>NC_068986.1:49030558-49032394 GCF_001194135.2 Octopus bimaculoides
TATACACACACACACAATCATATACACACACACACATACACACACTCTCACACACACACACATACACACACTCACACACACACACACACACACACACACACACACACACACATATATATATATATATATACATATATTATATATCATATATATTATATATTGAGCCATCCCATAAATAATGCGGCATTTTTTATACTTCTTTTACTTTTCGAAATTAAGTAAAGTTCTTTTCTAATCTAAAATGTACTCTCCTTCATTTCTACAAAGCTCTTCCATCTACCTGGTAGACTTGCAAGGCCTCTTTTCCAAAATTCACTTGTCTGTGACGAAAAATTCTTCTCCAGTACTATTCTGACCTCGTTTACAGAATTCATATTTTTCCATCCAAAAACTGCGGAATAAATTATAATCAGATGTAGCAATGTTCAGTGAATATGGTGGGTAGGGCATCGTTTCCCATTCAAACTGCTCCTACCTTTAGAGAGTCATCCTCAGTGTATGTGGTCGAGCCTTATCCTGATGGAAGAACACCTTTCGTCTTGAAACCAAATATGGTAGTTTTTCTTCTAGCGCTGACTTAAGTCGCTCAAGCTGCTCGCAGTAGATCTCCTTTGTTATCGTTTGGTTTGTGTTAAAAGTTCAAAGTGGACTAAACCTTTCATATTCCACCAAACAGGTAACAATACCTTACGTGGGTGAAGAACTTCTTTAGCCTGGGGTGTTAGTGTTTCTCCTTTCCCTACCCACTGTTTTCGGCACTTGACATTTTTATAGAGAACTCCATTTCTCGTCACCAGTCACTATTCAGTCCAAAAAAGGTTCATTCGTGAGACGTGACAGCAAAGAAGAGCACCCATTCACTCTCTGTCCGTGATTAGAGTCGGGGAGTTTGTGAGGAACCCATTGGCCCAATTTTCTGACGTTTCCGATGGCACGCGGCTGTCCACATCAAAGTTTCTCTGCTAGTTCCTCAACAATTACGATGGGATTTAGTTCCACCAGAGTTTGCAGGACATATATGACTGCCTTTCTTTATATCAATAATTCATTGTAGCTCCAGTGATGGGTTGGATATGAAGTCTTCGAATTATCTTTCTCCTTTCTGGTTCTGAGAAGCCTAATTTCTCAAAATTGGTATTTAGCAGTAATGTACATAGTCTAGTGGCCCCTATTTACAGGTATAAACCTATAAACCTGAATTTGTAATCTGGATAGAATAATTGCAGATTTCTCAACAGTTCAGCGTAGGTATACTTTTCCACTGATCTTCAGTTTTATGTTAACATCCGCTAAGCAGCTGATTTCCACAACTATACACGGTTTCTCTTCTCTATCTCAAATCATAATATCAAGTTTGTTGTGTTTACATTTTATTGAGGTTTTCGCTGGGACATTCCACCAATACTCCTTTTCATTTTGAGTGGCTATAGCTTCTATTATACTGTGCGTTCTTATTTCAGATAACCCTGCCGACGGATTTTATTATACGGTGTCCTTTCTATAACATCATGTCCCATCGGTATGCATTTATATACGTATGTATTTATGTATATATGTATACATGCACGTATGTATGTATGTATGTATGTATGTATGTATGCATGTTTAAATGTATATGTATATGTATATGACGGATTTTCAACTGTTTCCATGTAAAAGCGTTGGGGCTGAAACCGAAACTGTGTAGTTGCGAAATGAACTTTTTAACCATACAAATACATGCATACATAGATACATACCTACATACATATATGTATATAGATAGCTAACTCCATAATATTTTTGCATGTAATGTATACGAGCTTGTGTTATATATATATATATATATATATATAT
>NC_068986.1:49032579-49035728 GCF_001194135.2 Octopus bimaculoides
TATATATGCGTGTGTGTGTGTGTCTGTGTGTGTGTGTCTGTGTGTCTGTGTATACACACGCGCACACGCACACACACACGCACACACACACACACACACACACACACACACACGTCCTCAATATATAGTATATGTGTACTCCACGTGTTAGTTTAATTTACAGAACAGAAGCCAATATTTCAAGTCCTCTTGTAAACGATGTCTAAATTTGCTTTCCGCTTTATTTTATCAGTTTTATCATTCTTTTTATCATAATCATCATCATTATTATTATTATTATTATTATTATTATTATTATTATTTTATTATTATTATTATTATTAACATTCTTATTTTCATTATTATTTTGTTATTTATAGTACCTCTTCCTACTATCCTTTTCCTCCTTCTCCCCCCACCTCTCTCTCTATTTATCTCTCTTCTTTGTCCTCCTACAAACTGTAATTCTACAATTACATATGTTATCTCCCTCCCCAAAATCTAATAATGCTACAAGAGTGATTCTAATTCTTAAATCAACAAAGCAAAAACTGATTTACAAAGTGCCAACTCTATTAATTTATCATCTATTTAGTTCCACCATTCATTTCTCTTTTTGTTACTTATATATTTTGTTTTTACTTTTTTAACCTTTTCTACTTTTTTTTATCATGTTTTTATTTTTCCCGTCATTCTTTTTTTTTATCGATGTGTTTATGTGTATTTCCTCCATATTACTTCCTCGACAAACAGCCAGCTCTACGTCTTAAAGGTTAAAATTCACTTCTCTGCATCACCTGATAGAAATTGCCACTAAACGCAATCTACGTAGTTGTCACGTTCAAGGACTGGTGTAGGTGTGACCCAACGGGTTTTTTTTTAATTTTAAAATGTTCTCTTTACAACCACGTGGTTCTGATTTTGATTCCACTGCATCGGATTTACGCCAACCACTCCTCTATAATTTCATAAAGACAATGAGAGTGAGTGGATTATGGTACAAAGAAAAACACTAAAAAATAAATAAATAAATAAATAAAAGTCACTTTTACGTGCTTGTTCTTACGATGTCCCTGGATAACTAACCAGTAATATTTCATGATGTTAGTGGAAGTTTCAGTCGTTTCAACAATCAAGTACCCCAACTGAGGCGTCCCAGCAATGGTTGATAAAGATCCACTTTGTGTCCAGTTGCCAAAAGCCCTTCCAGGGTTCATCTCTCCTGATCCAGATCTTTGTATTTCTTTTAGTGTCTCTAGTCAAACGTCTTCCCCACTGATATCTGATTTGAGACACAGTGATTTGATATGTGTAGCCAAAAAGACCATCTTTTTTTTTCTATATTGAGATACATTTACTAAAAGACGATCTCTGATTAATACCTCAAAACCAACCATTTACAACATTTGTTCCATCACGCCGATGGATCGGCCTTAAAGTCCTTTCAGCTTGAATCACTTGGGCCGATCAATCGGTCTGGGTGTCCCAAGAGGGTTGATACTTCTTGCATACTTTTGCTTCGCATGCTTCTTTGTTTCATAATCTATTCTACAAAGACCCAAACAATTTTTGGAATTCACCCGTAATATTCATGTGTCTGCCATCCTAATAGTAAGGCCTAGTAGAATCCATAGGGCATGGCACAAAATATCTTGTATTGCTTTTAGAGTTCAAAATCCAGCTGTGGTCAACTTTAGCTCTCAATCTTCCAGAGACTGTAAAAAAATATCAGTCAAGTACTGGATCCGATTGAATTGCTTAACCGCATCTCTCCGATATTTTGGGGTTTGTGCATATGTTAAAAATGCTTATTTTTATCAGGTCAATATATGTCGTCCCAGATTATCAATTGTAGGGAGTTCTTTCATACTGTGTTAGATTCGAATGGCGAATTTAAAGTACCTTTAATTTTAAGTGGTATTTCGGAGTGAATTTTTTAATTCTACCTGTCTTGCATCATTATTCTTCTAAATCTAATTATAAAAATGTTATTTTATCAATTCAAATACTGGTACCCATTTTGTTGTCTCTTTGTGGGAGTAGCAATAAATAAATTCACGCGCGTGAAATTACATATATGTATATATATACATACATATATATATATGTATATATATGTATACATATGTATATATATATATATATATATATATGTATATGTGTGTGTGTGTGTGTGTGTGTGTGTGTGTGTGTGAGTATGTAAATTTGTGCTCATTCATGTACATACACACGCAACAATGTGTGTTGGAATGTGGGTATATAGGCATAAGCACACATACATACGCAAACATATAAATCATATCATGTGTGCATGTATGTGTGTATATATATATATATATATATATATATATATCACACACACACACACACACACACACACACACACACACACACACATATATATATATATATATATATATATATATATATATATATATATATATATATATACGTGTGATATACATATATACACACACATGTATATATTTTATATACATAAATGTATGTATATATATATATGTATGTATGTATACGAACATATAATAAATACATATATGCATATATAATTTGATAGATAGGTACGTTGATAGATAGATAGATAGATAAATAGATAGATAGATAGATAGATAGATAGATAGATAGATAGATAGATAGATAGATAGACAGATATCCTTTTTTTATATTTTCCTTATCTAAACCAGTGTCTGCAGTTTAATTATTTAATTATCTTGTACAATGTGGTTTGCAAAGAAGATTTATGAGAATGGAACGGGGATTGTTAAATCGTAAGGTGTAGCTACCTTTTAGTTGGGCAAATAAATCTATTCGTAAGACTTCCTGGGTAGAATACAGGTGGCGCCAGTGATCTCATTACACATTTCTTCCTCCGCTTTTTTTTTTTTTCGCCTTTATATAATTTTATGATTATATATCTTTCGAGTTTTCATTTTATTATTATTTTTTAAAATCTTACGTGGGAATTATCGAGCTGGGTTTAGGTTTTAGCGGGTGACGGATTCTGTAAATTCGGTTCAATTCCATTTGTTGCATCTTCTCTTTTGCGTTTTACGTTTTTTACCTATCGGACTGTTTGCATGGTGGGCTCTGTCTTGAAGGGCGTAGTCGAACAAATCGACTCCAGTACCAATTTTCTTAAGCCTGGTACTTAT
>NC_068986.1:49036150-49037602 GCF_001194135.2 Octopus bimaculoides
TATATATATATATATGTATATATGTCTGTATATATATATATATATGTATGTATGTATAGCATGTATGGCATGCATATAGAAGATGGATTCTTTTAGTTTCCGTCTACCAGATCCTCTCACATGGCATTGGTTGGTTCAGGGTTATAATAGAAGACACTTGTCCAAGGTGCCACTCAGTGGGATTGAACCCGGAACCATGTAGTTGGGAAGTAAACTTCTTTACTACACAGCCGCACCTGCGCCTATGTCGGGAAGTCATAGTCTCCGAGCCAATATGGAAAGTTCTACGTGAGCGCTTGACTTGCTAGAAATAACAGCTAAATCTCTCACAAATATCATCCTATCGTTCTTGAAAGCAAATTAGGGATTGCATATTGAGAAATGTAGTCCAAGACAAATAGGTTGAAAAGAGATAGAATGTCTTTGCTCGTGGGTCTTTTTGATCATATCCTACATGGGTCTAAGTAGTTGAAATAGCATCAACTTCAGCAATGATAACGACTTAGGTCAGAGAACTAATGACGTACTAATTAGTTGTTCTCGTATCGTGTTTTAAAATTTTGATTTATTGTCTTCTTAACTCCTTCAATAACTTTGTCCAATGTATTTGATAATTTTTCAGCATAAATTACAAAATAAACATAAATTATAATTTAGTCGAGTCACGATTACCAATCCATTGGACACCTCTAAAACGAATATATAACCAAGACTACGTGAATCGACTCAGTATTAGCACACAAGACATCGAGGATGGCTGCGTCTTCTCGTAAATCTCAGTGATATAAGTAGATTGACATTTTTTTTTATCTAGTATTACCAAAATTTTTATTGATCCATGCCAAAAATTAAGCATATTGAATGTTGAACTCTTTAAAAATTTATTTAATATAAGTTATTTACCTGTATTTTGGTATAAACAGAAAATAAAAATTAAGAAGAAATTTAATAAAAGGTTGTTTATTTTATTCACATATATTTAATGCTATCATATACAAACTGTGTACAAGTCATGTGCTGTCAGTTAATAACTGATTAAAATTATATTTTGTTATATTAGTTTCAAATTTTGACACAAGGCCAGCAGTTTCGGGGTGAATTGATAAATCGATTATATCGACCCCAGTACTCAACTGGTACTTATTCTATCGATCCCAAAAGGATGAAAGGCATTTTGCCTGGTGTGTTATCGATTTGGCTAGCTCGCCGCCTTATGCATTTTGTTATATCAATTTCATTACTCTTTTATTTGTTTCAGTCATTTAACTGCGGCTATGCTGGAGCACCGCTTTAGTCGAACAAATCGATCCCATAACTTATTCTTTTTAAGCCTAGTACTTATTCTATCGGTCTCTTTCGCCGAACGTTACGGGCTAGTAAACACACTAGCATCGGTTGTCAAGCGATGTTGCGGGGAACAAACATATATATATATATATATATATATATATA
>NC_068986.1:49037654-49040658 GCF_001194135.2 Octopus bimaculoides
GCGGGCTTCTTTCAGTTTCCGCCTCACAAAGCTTTGGTCGGCCCGAGGCTATAAATGAAGACACTTACCCAAGATGTCTCGCAGTGGGACTGAATCCAGAACCATGCAGTTGGTAAGCAAGCTACTTAAGCCTAGCTACATATGTGACTTTTTTCTAGACACCGTTTTTTGGCCTCGAAATGAAGAACATACTTTAAGTGGATGGATTTAAAATTCACTGTAAAGGTGCATAACAAAATCCCGTTACAGAATCATAGGAAAGGCGATAGCACGGATATTTTCCATCGTAGCTTCCTGGTGACCTATACGTTGAGCGTGAAGAACACAATAAATTTTGGTAGACTCGAGGTAAGAAAAAAATTTGCCTGAGGTAATACATTATGGTATCGATAAATAAGTTGTTCTTTCTAATTTTGTGACGCGGCCAGCAATTCTGAAGGGAGGAGAAATCGATTACATGAATCCCTGTGCTGAACAGGCACATGTATTATCGTCCCTGAAGAAGATGATAGGCAAAGTTGACTTCGGTGGAATTTGAACTCAGCATGTGAGAAGCCGGGAAAAGTTGCCTGAAATAAATAAATAAATAAATAAATGAATAAGCAAATAAATAAATAAATAAATAAAAATAATGGTTTCAAATTCTGGTACAAGGCCAGCAATCTCGGGGGAAGAGGAAGTCGATTATCGACTCCAATGCTCAAAGTAGTACTTATTTTATCGACCCAAGAAAGATGAAATGCAAAGTCGATCTCGGCGGAATCTGAACTAAGAACGTAAAGACAGACGAAATGCCGCTAAGCAGTACGGTAACGATTCTGCCAGCACACCGCCTTCTTAAATACGTTACATAAATAATATAAACAACAATGATATCGAAGATGAAAAATTGGTAATAGGTGTGAATGGAACATACACCCATTACCCATTTTTCATCTTCGAGCTCTTTGATGTTTATATTAGGAGTATTCGGATATGAAATGTTATAAGCAATCAGTGCTGGCTATAATTTCTATGGAAAACCTGTAGAGATAACCTTAGTAAGTGATTTAATAGCCCTGCTAACACAGAAGAACAACGTTTTGAATTATAAAGTGTTTAATATATTCTGTAGTGTATAATAGTTGCATAACGAAATATGGTGTCGCTTCAAGTCATTGATATGTACGTGCCATCTGCCGGCAATGTGTTTAAATAAATAAGGCGGTGGACTGGCTGAAACGCTAGCACGCCGGGTGAAATGCTTAGTGATATTTCGTCTGTCTTTACGTACTAAGGTCGACTTTTCTTTTCATCCTTTCGGGGTCGATAAATTAAGTACCAGTCAATAAATTAAGTACCCACCACCAAAAAAAAAAACATTTCTGGCCTTGTGCCTAGAGAAGAAAAGAAAAGAATGTGTTTAAATAAATAATAAATAGTTAAACTATAATGTCATTAGTTCGATTTGCTCTTTCTCGTCTTCATAAAAACATA
Source organism: Octopus bimaculoides (assembly GCF_001194135.2). Taxonomy (NCBI): domain Eukaryota; kingdom Metazoa; phylum Mollusca; class Cephalopoda; order Octopoda; family Octopodidae; genus Octopus; species Octopus bimaculoides. Next base: position 49,039,131 of record NC_068986.1, read on the forward strand.
TGTTCAGTCAATTTGTTGATGTTTAAGCTCTGAGCCAACTTTGATCGAATAGACCAATGATCAAAGACTTTCTAGCCATGACCATGCCGTGTTTTCTTTTCTTTTCTTTTCTTTTTTTTTTTACTCAAACACGTTGGAACTTAGGACTAAATCAATAATGTTATCATTCTTAAGAGGATCTGAAAGCGAATTAGTTGCTATTTTTAGCATCTCAATACAACAGTGTGCAGGCATCTTCGTTGTCTTTCATTAATGTTGCTCTATTCCTTTGCTTCTTTGTATGTCCTTTTTTTTTTCTTTAACCGTATAAACGATAACGATTGATATATATAGACAAGCAAAAATACGACGGCGATCGGTCATTTGGTATAAAAATCGTGTTATAAACTAATAAAAAACTACGAGAACAAAAGGATAAGAAGAAAAAATATCAGAATTAAAAACAACGACTTTTTAGTAAGACTTATGTATCTATCGCTTCCTTACTATTGATCTTTAAAAAGACTGGATTTCATGAGATAAAGTAATATGTTAGGCTTTTATCGGATAAAGACTTGTTTAAAGTCGTCTGTATGAATGAAGATGATACAGAACATGCGACAGAAAATCATGGAATGTTCTCGTTAAATCCCCCATCAAACAAACATATATCACCAAACTCAGTTGGCATTTCATCATCTTATTTGTAATCCTTCAGCTTAATGGTCTCATGTTACTTGAGGTTTTCATTCCCAAACAGGAGTTGGTGAGATGTAGAGCACGAAGCAAAGCCGACACAAGACTTCTCTCATTCGTATTGGGTTTTGATGTTACGCAAAAACTGACTGACTTAATCACACATGCATACAAACAGACACGCACCACCCACATTTATGTTCATGCGCTTACAGCATTTTCCACGAGCAAAACGGAATTTAGAAGTGTATGTCAGCAGAATTTAGAAGTGTATGTAAGCGTCATTTAAGATATATCATTGCATATGTATGCGCAGGCATGTGTGTGTGTGTGTTTGTATGTGCATATGGCTTGCGGTTGTGTGTACACATATGCTAGTAACAAGATATAGTACTCAATACAAACGGTGCAGCGAAATATTTCCAGACTGGCTGAAGGAGTTCTTTTAAAAGTTCTTTTAGTGGTCATACATTATGATTCCAAGTTTCTAATTGGATTTCAATAATCATCAAGCGAAAGGCTACCAGAGCATACCAATAATTTCGGTCAGATGTAAAATCTCTTTTAAATGGCTGTCAAAATGTTCCGTATTGCATGCCTGTGATAAAATGAAGGTGGGGGAGCATAGCGCATTATATATGGATGTTGATTGTTAGAAATCAATGGTTTTCCTTAGTCTGTGTAAATGTGATAAACATGAAAAACTTACTAAAAATGCTTTGGAGTGTTAAGTATACTGATATTGGTAAGAGGAATATATATATATATATATATATATATATATATCACGTGATCGACCAGGCTGTCAGATATTGTAACACATCGTTGGTCACACTGCACATGTGCATTGTTT
>NC_068986.1:49041080-49042725 GCF_001194135.2 Octopus bimaculoides
CACACACACACACACACACACACACACACACACACACACACACACACACACACACGTAAACACACATACATATACATACATATATACATATTTCATTTTTGTTGAGCTTAGCAACTTCTTAGAGTAGAGTGTCCAACTTTTCATTGGTGACAAGTAACTTGTTCAACTATATCAGCTTCGTATACTACTTCATGCTGCACAAAACCTCTTCCCTAATTCAGCCTGGGGACTTTTGTATAATACGTGTCATTTCTTATGTGATGCAATCAACATTTTGTTAATAATTTTCTGGATTTTGCAATTAGCTTATTTCTTTTCTTTCAGATCTCTATTATATTCCATTTTATCAGAGCGATGCTGTAGTTTGGTGGCGGCATAATAAAATCCTCTCAGCCAGCTGCGGTATCTCTGTTTCCCTCGTAATTTTCAGGTTAATATTTTTAAAGTCGACATGGGTGCACACAACTAATGCGGATTATATATGAAATATATATAGGAGTAGCTGTGTGGTAAGTAGCTTGCTTACCAACCACATGGTTCCGGGTTCATTCCCACTGCGTGGCACCTTGGGCAAGTGTCTTCTACTATAGCCTCGGGCCGATCAAAGCCTTGTGAGTGGATTTGGTAGACGGAAACTGAAAGAAGCCCGTCGTATATATATATATATATATATATATATATATATATATGTATGTGTTTATGTTTGTGTGTCGCTTGACAACCGATGGTAGTGCGTTAACGTCCCCGTAACTTAGCGGTTCGGCAAAAGGCCCGATAGAATAAGTACTAGGCTTCTAAATAATAAGTCCAGGGGTCGATTTGCTCGACTAAAGGCGATGCTCCAGCATGGCCGCAGTCAAATGACTGAAACAAGTAAAAGTAAAAGAAAAGTAAAAGAAATATATAGACTCTACTCTACATCTGTTCTGAGGAATCAGTCTTGCTTCGTGTCAATATTTTAAAGTTCTAAAGCATTGGTTTTCAACCGGAGTCCACATGATCTATTAAAATTTACTTGCAAACGATTGGTTACACACAAAGTTCAACAATTTTTTATACATTTACTAATAATATTAAATTATAAAAATATAATAGGATTTTTTTAACACGATATCCAGTAGAGTAAACTAGCAATTCAAGAGGTCCATGAGCAGAAAATGGCTTGGAACCGATATTTTAAATAAATATGTGGATGCGCTAAACGTTCGTAAGCACATATACGCACATACATATATATTTGTGTGTATATAGATATACATATATTTATACGTAGATAAGTATATTTGTGTTAGGGATGCAAATGTGTATATAGATGCGTTTTGAAATACGTGCGTATATACTTACGCAGGTATGTATGTTCTCTTCGTTTTACTTGAGAGTAAATTTTGACCGGTCGACTACTTAGAAGCAAGGTTGTGACGGAAAGCATCTTGTTTTGCTCATCATTTATAAAATGTTTGTCTTGCAGATTTCTATGGTCTAGATCAGTGCTGTGTGTATGTATGTATGTATGTTTGTATGTATAAATGCATATAGGACTGGTCAGCCCGAGGTAACAGTAAAAAGACATGCCCAATAAGCGAACATCTCCACACATTCATGCACGCACACGCCCATAATCACACACGTAGATATATATATACAT
>NC_068986.1:49045801-49048864 GCF_001194135.2 Octopus bimaculoides
TATATATATATATATATATATATATATATATATATATATATATATGTATGTATGTATACACACACACACAGATATATGTATAGTCTTTTGCTTCCTTTTCGTAGATTGTTCTGGCAAAATCTTCGTGCAATTGACATTTGACGGTAACAAGTTGGAAGTTTTCGGTTCTATGTTGTGATTAATATTGGTTTCAAATTTTGGCACACGGCTAGCAATTTCGGGGGCAGGGGTTAACTCAATTACATCGACCCAGTACTCAACTAGAATTTATTTTATCGACCCTGAAAATAAAGGATAAAGGGCTAAGTCGATCTCAAAATTTGAACTTAGAACATAAAAAAGGACGAAATTTCTTTAAGCATTCTGCCAGCTCGTCGCCGTATGTGATAAATATTATTACTCTTTTACTTATTTCAGTCATTTGACTGCGGTCATGCCGAGGCACCGCCTTTAGTCGAGCAAATCGACCCCAGGACTTATTCTTTGTAAGCCTAGTTCTTATTCAATCGGTCTCGTTTGCCGAACCGCTAAGTTACGGGGACGTAAACGCACCAGCATCGATTGTCAAGTGATGTTTGGGGGGACAAACACAGACACACAAACACACACGCACACATATATACATATACATATATACGACGGGCTTCTTTCAGTTTCCGTCTACCAAATCCAGTCACAAGGCTTTGGTCGGCCCGAGGCTATAGTAGAAGACACTTGCCCAAGGTACCACGCAGTGGGACTGAACCTGGAACCATGTGGTTGGTAAGCAAGCTACTTACCACACAGCCACTCCTGCGCCTATATTTGTAAACTAAGTTTTACTAACATTGTACTATTATTGTAAACTAAGTTTTACTAACATTCACTCCAGGGTAAACTACACTGTGTAACAATTTTTATTGTTTTTGTCTTTGGTCAGTAAGTGAAATTTCCTATTCTTTCTATCTAGAAATCAAAGGAAATGACTATTCCCTTCAAACAAAGTTTTTGTGATCTGGATGTCAATGTTTTGTAACTGACCTATTTTCCATTACATATCAGACAGATTCGCCGCTGAGTTGCTGAAACAGAAATATCCTTATAGCAAATATTCTGCTCAATACCACAGATTTGCTTGTCAGTAACTTGACCGTAACCAACTGAGCATGTCCCTTAGTGTCTGACAATACGTGCAATTTTAGCCATGTGCTGTGAGGTATTCTTTGAAGCTTGGATGAATGTAATAAAAGTCTGAAGGAAATATGAGCCATTTTTCATACTTTCTCAGAATAAGCAAATAGGAAATAAAAGTTGCTACGCAAGGACAAAAATCGTGTTACGCTGCATTATTTACTTAAGGGCATATTATATAGGAAATCATGAAATTTTCCTTCGTTGGTGTTATTATAGATATTGTTTTTTTTTTTCTGCTATAGGCTGAAGACATGGAATTTTGTAGTGAGTAGGTTAGTGGATTACAAAGAGCCTAGTAAACACACCAGCAACTGGTGTTATTGTTGTTGTTTGCTTCAGATTAGACCTGACTGAACAGACCAAGTATTGAAGACCGTGACCATATCTATTTCCAGGGATTTAAGTCTGTTGAGTGTTATTTGAGGAAAATCTTGTTTCTATTTCTAGAACCTTTCCTGATTGATTGACGAGTGTATATTTTATTGATAAAAGAATTAAAGTGAATATTCAATTTGAATGCAAACTGAGAGACTACAACACCCGGGATTCAAATGTGATACTTGTGCATGATACATTTTAGTGTGAGAAGAGACCTTGCATACAAATAGTCCCACACTCTGAACAAAGATGACAGATATCCCCAAAAGAACTAGTCAACACCATTGGCTGCCATCGAGTCGTATGTTTTACTTCAGAATTTTCCTTCTCTTAAAGTGAGTAACCCCTAGCCCTTCTTAGGACTAGGAGTTACTCACTCTCAGTAATGTGGTACACAATGTTACACTCTTATTTTCATGATTTTCTGCTGACTCGGACTATTCAGCTGGCTTATTATTGAAAACGTCTCAATCCTCTGCGCAAACACTGTTTTCTGGAGGAGAGTCACCAGTTTTTCGGTGATGGCTACAAGAAGTACTACTGTCCATGAGAAATACAAGATTAAGCTGGTGGATACAGTATTGAAAGGCGTTAACTTTAATGAATTACAGTCTGTATAAATTACAAATATATGCATATTTGTCGAACATACATATATGCACGTAACCACGCGCGTACGCACACCCACACACACATGGTAAAGAAATTTTAGCAAAATACGAAAAAGCTACAGCACTGAATAAGTTCGTGCTCAATGTTTTTACGTTTGACACCCAAGAAAAATGAAGGCGTCAATGGTTATAACGTTTCGGAAAATGTCGTATTTCACAAAATGAAAACCATAGACGAAGGGGGAAAAAAACAGGGAGAAAATGCAATACCAGCGAGGAAAGCACGTGATGTTGGTTTATATGTTTGGACGCTGTATGGCAGGAAATTAGGAATAGGAAATAACGGGGCATTCTCGGGAAGCTCAGTTAACTCCAGATTAAAAAACATGTCTTTGTGTGTGTGTTCATGTGTATGTGCATATATTTGATGTGAGAGGTATTTAGAAGTAAATTTTGTGTGGGTAATATTTGCCCGTCGTGTGCACTTTTCGCTGACGTGTGTTTGTGTAGGTTTGTTTATATGAATATGTCCATGTAAGCATGTATGTGTATATGTGCATAGGCATGTAGCAATTTGTCTGGAATACATGCCTAAATATATACAGAGACACATATATTTTTATGTATATATACAATACATATATTTATATATATGTGTGTGGGTGGGTGGGTGTGCGTGTGTGTGTGTGTATAAAGAGAGAGAGAGAGGGGGGAGAGAGAGAGAAAGGGAGAGAGAGAAAGCGAAAGGGAACGAAAGAGATGTGTTGAAGTGTAAATGCGTGTACTTGTATTGATGTGTGTATATATACATGCACACACACATATATATGTAAATATATGTATATGTACATATGAATACATGTGTTTATATACATATATATACATATATATATATATATAT
>NC_068986.1:49049011-49050783 GCF_001194135.2 Octopus bimaculoides
ATATATATGTATGTATATACGTATGTGTATGTATATATATATATATATGTGTGTGTGTGTGTGTGTGTGTATGTGTGTGTGAGTGTGTTTATGTGTGTGTATGTATATGTTTGTTTGTGTGTTTATACATATATGTATGCATATATATGTAGGTGTGTGCGTGTACCAAGAGAGAAAGTGGGAGAGAGAGAGAGAGAGAGAGAGTGAGAAAGCTTTATGCATATCTACATTGCGCATTTCTGAATGAATGCAGCACTATTTACTGGCGATGCCCTTTTTAACAGCATTCATCTCCCAACCGCTCACTCACTGTTTCCCCCCCATCACCCCACCACCCTCACACTCACACCTACACCATTTCATTCACTTCTCTTCAAAACTATTCACGAACTTTGCTCAAAGAGTTGATTCTGAGCGACTTTGCACATCCACACACACTGAGAATTAACCCTCGCTGGAATTTCTTGATCTCTTCATCTTTGTGCGGAGTGGGATGTCGGGATTTTTCAACGTCATCTTGTTTAACATCCTGTATTAATTAGAAAGCAAAATAGGATTAATTAGCGATTGCTGTCAATTACCAATTCGGTATGTACTCGTGTGCATGTATTTAAACATTGGGAAATTTCTCTAGGTACGAGTATATATGGGTCTTTTGTATTTTTCTTATATAAATGTGTGTATATATATATACATAAATGTGTGTGTCTGTATGTATAAGTACACATATACATATATACATATATGAATTTATATATATGCATATATATTTATATATGCATATATATATATATATATAAAGATATATATATATATATATGTATATATATATATATATATAAAGATATATATATATATAAAGATATATATATATTTATATATGTGTGTGTGTGTGTGTGTGTTCGTCTCTGTGTGTGTGTGTTATGTATGTATGTATGTATGTATATGGGTGTGTGAATTCAGATTTATTGAAGATTATTAATATTCGATCCCCGTGCAAGAGGAAGCTTTATATATTTGTAGCTTTATATGCTCCGTAATACACACACGCACACTAACACACCTACACACACACACACAAACACACACACACACACATAGATAGATAGATAGATAGATAGATAGATAGATAGATAAATAGATAGATAGATAGATAGATGGATGGATAGATAGATAGATATGTACGTATGCATGCATATGTACACGCATGTTAATATTTATTTATGTATATATTTTCATATTTAGTATTAATACTGTTGCATATAGATATACATGTATGTATATATATACATACTCGTGCGTGCTTGCGCATGTAAGTTTAAAGAGTAATTAAATTGTATATTCACCTGCTTCATTTAAAATTCCTGTGAACATCATTCTTTTAAAATTTGTATATCATGCTGTCTTTCTATCTATCTGTCTATCTGTCTTCCGTTTTAACTCACTCTCTGTCTCTCTCATATATATGTATGTGTGTATATGTATGTATGTATGCATGTATATATGTTTGTATAAATTGACTTTTGTATAGCTGGTTGCTGACAATGATAATATTACATTTACTATTGTGCTAACAATTTTGATATTTGAACTTAGCGTATTTCTACTGAAACAGGTCAGAAATGTTATGTAAAAGGTGATCAAAGCCAAGCAGTGTTGTCATACGTGACTTACAGATATAACAGCCCCGAGAGCTAATCTAATCTAGTATATACATACATATATTTGCATATATATATATATATATATATATATATATATATATATATATA
>NC_068986.1:49050836-49054090 GCF_001194135.2 Octopus bimaculoides
ATATATATATATATATATATATATATATATATATATATATATACTTATATGTATATATATATATAAGCATGTATATACATAATATATACCTACATTCATACACACGTATGTATACATAATTATACTGGTAAATATATGCATACACAAATTGCTAGGTAGCTTGATAGATAGCAAGACAGATAGACAGATAGACAGAAATACACACATACTAACAGAGTGGTAGATAGATAGATGGATAGATAAATAGATAGATAGATAGTCAGACAAACAGTTAAAATGCTAGAGAGATACATATGAATATTGAAACAGTAGGCATTTGTTTGAAATTTTTGGCACTATCCCAGCGATTTTGTGGGAGGGGCTAAGTCGATTACATCGATCCAGTACTCAACTGGTAATCACTTTGTCGACCCCGAAAGGATAAAAGATTAAGTCGACCTTGGCGGAATTTGAACTAAGAATGTAAAGATGGACGTAATGCCGCTAACCGTTGTGCTCACGATTCTGCCATCTCACCGACTTTTATGCAGTAGACAATAACCTGTTAATCTCTGCACTATATACATTTACTTTCTCGTCCCCTATACAATAAACAGTAGTGTCTCATTTTACGAGGATCTGCTTTACGAGACCCCGTGTTATCGATTTTTATTTTTCAAGTACAAGATCCAAATTTTGAACGAAGTGCATAAGTCTCTACTACCACAAATTCTTCTGCGGGTTACTAAGAAATTTATAGAAATTTATAGGCGCAGGAGTGGCTGTGTGGTAAGTAGCTTGCTTACGAACCACATGGTTCCGGGTTCCTTCCCACTGCGTGGCACCTTGGGCAAGTGTCTTCTACTATAGCCTCTGGCCGAACAAAGCCTTGTGAGTGGATTTGGTAGACGGAAATTGAAAGAAGCCCGTCGTATATATGTATATATATGTATGTGTGTATATGTTTGTGTCTGTGTTTGTCCCCTCAGCATCGTTTGACAACCGATAGAGTAAGTACTAGGCTTCCAAAGAATAAGTCCTGGGGTCGATTTGCTCGACTAAAAGGTGGTTCTCCAGCATGGCAGTAGTCAAATGACTGAAACAAGTAAAAGAGTAAAAGAGTAAATGAGAGAGCGAAGAAAAGTTTCTCAGCAAATAACTCTAGCTTCGTTTTTTAAGTCCGTCTACGAGCGCTTGTAAATCGGCGATCACATCTACAAATGATGGTGCGTGCGAGTGAAAGGGATTCAGAAAGCGATTATAATTATAATAATTTTTGTTAGAAATGATCTTGACATTCATTTTATTTTACATAAAATACTCTTTACAGTTTGCAGTTGTTTCATTGCCATTTATTTACAAGTATTATAAATTTTATTGATAAAATACTTTTCTGAGAACGAATTACGATTTATTACATTGCTGCTATGGGAAGCTATTGCTCTGCATTACGTGTTTTCGCTTTACGAGCAATCGCCGGGAACGAATCAACTCGTATACCGAGGGATTACTCTATAGAGATATGTGATTAAAAGTATTTCTTAGTGCATTCTCTCCTATCCTCAGTGACTCTCATAACTACTTCCCAGTACTTCATTGTCGGTCTGGTAGAAGAGGATTCCTGCAGTATATTAAAAGCAACAGAATACGGAATTGGAAATGTGGTTCTATCCTCCATCACCTGGACATGTCTTACATACACCAAAACGTTTTCACATGTATAGCTAAAAATCTTCCTTAACTTTTTAGGAAACATCTTCTGTCACCAAAGATACTAAAAAGTAATCTTAAATGAAATTTGTACAAAAGTTTCTTATTTGACGACAACAAAGTCTTTACAAAAATTATCCTTTCGTTTTGCATATGCTTCCCTTGCTGGCATAATACTAACACATATTATTAGAACTTTTGTCTGTCAAGATGCCGGTTTTGCCCAAACCTATTGTCTATGTAGGAGACTATCTTATTTAACTCATCGCTGAAAGCGCAGAGACAGCGGTCGATTCTTTTATAATGTCTACAAAATTTATCATTTTAGCTCAACTAAGTGCGAGCACACATATGCCCACATATTTGTATGTGTGTGTGTGTGTGTGTGTGTGTGTGTGTGTGTGTACGTGCGCGCGCATACATACAATTACCACGTGTGTGTGTGTGTATTTATTTATTTATAATAAGGGTAACTACTGAGTAGCGCCACATGCTAGAAGTAGGTGCCAAATGACTCTAAAACTACCTTATTTATCAAATAGACACGGGCTGAAAGCGAGGGAAATGAACAAAAAACATTTTTTAAAAAGGTTTAGCCATAGATCGATTTCTACTTTAGGGATGTAGTACTCTCTACCGTCAGCAGTATGACATAACTCAGAGTACATAATTATAAACATTTATACATACCATAAAAACACAACATATCCACAATGCATATACAAATGTTCACATTTATATACAAGTTAAATCTGGTTCGTTCATCTCAGCCACGTGTGAATAGCCAAAATAATTTAGCAGTGAATAAGAAGATTGAAATGATTCATATTTATCATTATAATCAAAGATAAAATCTATATAGGATTTGATCAAGTAGCTAGCATGTAATAAACCATTTAAGTAAGAATTAATACAAAGTATGTAATTTTATAAATATAATTATAATAAGAGCAATTACTGAGTAGCGCCACATGCTAGAAGTAGACGCCAAATTGCTCTAAAACTACCTTATTTATCATATAGACCCGAGTTGGGTTATATCATACTGATGACGGTAAAGGGTATTACAGTCCTAAACTAGAAATCGATTAATGGACTAACCCTTTTAAAATAATCTTTCTTGTTCATTTCCCTCTCTTTCAGTCCGTGTAACTATGTATGTATGTATGTATGTATGTATGTATGTATTTATTTATGGATGTATATATATGTACGTATATACAGGGGTCGATGATGTGAATCTAACTCATTTGCCTTTCTTCCCTGACTTTTATTTATTCTTTTTATTTTAGTTCTTTCCTTCTCTTTGTTCCATTCACAACCTCACCTGAACTTGCACCTTGTATCTGAAGAATGATTATATCCGAAACGTTATATTTTTACTCTATAAATTTTCCGTCCATGAGATCAACTTAATGATAGTAAATGATATATATTGTAAAGTTTGGAGGTGATGTACAGGAATTATATATTAGAAAAAATAATAATCAGGTACTCAGATGTCTGGATGGCTGTATATTTACAGATTTTTATTCATATGTCACATGTGACATATGAATAAAAAT
>NC_068986.1:49054890-49056022 GCF_001194135.2 Octopus bimaculoides
TATATATATACACAGCTGGCTTTCACTCTCGAGACATTGTTCAGTCCAAAGCTACAGCAGAGGTAGCTTGGATGAAGGTGCTTCGCACTGAGGTGGACATAAGGCTAGTTGTACTGAAGCGAATTCTCGATGGACTGAGTCATACCTTGGCCTCACTCATCCATTATGAACATCATCAAGTTTGTTCATTCTCCCATAAACAATTTTTTCAAGCATGTAATTGTATTCAGACTAATGACTGCATACCCGAACCTGTATAAACATTTTCAACCTTGCTTTTAAAATGAGCATATTTATTTCGTGGATTCAACTTCAAATACTTTCTTATATTATTACTGTTATATTTGCACGCTTTTTTCATCTACAACAAAATTGCTACAATCTTCCAAATTAAAGGTTTGCCAAGATCTATGCTCAACTACTTAAGAAATAAATTATTTCGTCATAAATCCAAAAATCTAACACGAAATCTGAATTAAAGATACGCCAGGATTTATTTTCATTTTAATAATCCGTATTCCAGGAATATATGAAAATCTTCACCTTTTCAAGGGCAGTAAAGAACTTGTGTCTCTCTCTATTTTTTTATGACTAAGGTTCAAATCAATTAAGTATTTGGAACCTATTGTGCTATCGAATCACTGAATATTTTCAATGGAAGTTACATCACTTCCATGCTGTAAATATTGCACCACCTCACTCCTCGCACGTGGACGTTGTATCCACATGACAGCAGAACATTTTCATTCTGTGTGTGTTTTTCTGTGTGCAGAATGTTTTAACTTCACTTGGACATTTGATAAATCAGGAAATACACACACACACACACACACACACATACACACACACACACACACACACACACACACAAATATCTACGATGACGACGACGACGATGATGATGATCATTTCCTTGTGAATACTGCAGGGTTACCTAGACACATGATATATCACTGAATATATCTACTGTAAAAATGGGAGAGTATGTGGTTATGTATATGTGTTTAGCCCCAAAAGAGTTTTGAAACAGTGCGTCCTTTAGAAAAAACAATTTGATTTCCGAAATCTACTTCTCAAAGAGAAGGTTTTACGTGAATAATAATCTGAAAATATATGCTACGAGAAATAACTC
>NC_068986.1:49059723-49062460 GCF_001194135.2 Octopus bimaculoides
ACTACTACTACTACTACTACTACTAATAATAATAATAATAATAATAATAATAATAATAATAATAATATGCAGTACAATGCTCAGATGCAGTACCATGCCCAGATGCAGTACCAGGCAGTGGCTCTCATGGCTTCTGATCTTAATTGATTGGAAGTGTTATCATGTACATTGTTTTGTCTTGGTATAAAAGATGGGCTACAGCAAATATTCTGCCTAATACCCGAGATTTGCTTGTTAGTTTTTTTACCTTAACCAGTTGAGCATGTCCCTTGGTGGCTAACAATATGTGCATCTCTGATCTCGAGCAGAAGTAATAGCCATGTGTTGAGAGGAATTCTTTGGGGTTTGAATAATTCACCTTTGGAAACATGGGTGTTTTGCTCAACATCCTTAAACAAACCTTATTCAGGGACCTTTTGAGCAGGATGGGCTACTCAATCTGAAGAAAATTCTAACTGGACCTCACCTGCGAGGTCATGTGCTGTTTATCTTGATATGAGATCGCCATGTCACGTACATATGATTGTGATGCATGTGCCTGGTGCACCCTTATCAGACGGGTAGTCATGATGGGTATAATGGGCTTCGTATATTTTACCCCAGTGTCACTTTGATGGCATGCACTGCTCTCTCACACAATAATAATAATAATAATAATAATAATAATAATAATAATAATAATAATAATAATAAAAATAATTATAATAATAAACAAAATAATAATGAGGAGGAGGAGGAGGAGGAGGAGGAGGAGGAGGAGAAGAAGAAGAAGAAGAAGAAGAAGAAGAAGAAGAAGAAGAAGAAGAAGAAGAAGAAGAAGAAGAAGAAGAAGAAGAAGAAGAAGAAGAAGAAGCCTCTTCAATAGCACCTTGTCAAAATGTTGAAATCTGCAAGTAACAGAGATATAGGTCAAAAATTGGCAATGTGGTTCGCCTTGTTTATATCCTTTCATACAGCGCCACCACCCACTGACTACAAAAGCGGGTATCTTTACATTCTGCTACCATCTGTTGCTAAACATCTGCAAAGGGATCGCTGAACAAGACTGTTACATAAATGTAAAGGTTGTAGGGCGACCACTCAAATCAGGCAATTTGCTCCTCACGCAGCTTGTAATTTTTGTCCCTATTCCCGTAGTTGTTATTCGCTTTATCTCTCTTCCTACGTTGCTGAGTTTTGTGGCAACTATGGAGGTAGGCATTAGAGTCCACCCTGCGATCTAGCTCATCACTTGTCCGCTATAGTCGAGCAAAGTGCAGCTGAGAAGCAGGACCTATCTATTTGGAATTAGTCGCATACTCATCGTACCAAAGATCGAATTTAGGCTTTATTACTATATTGCATCTTTGCTACTCACCAGGGACCACCGATCGTATTTCGTCATTTAGTATCTTAGATCACGTGACATAGCTCTAACAACATAACCATCATTCATCGCGTTGATGAATTGACGACGGGCCAATATCGTCACAACCATGTTGGTCGTGAATTATTTCTTAAACGCCCTTTTCTTTGTTTCTCAGTAGGTCACTCTCTGTTCTAGAATACTCAGTCACTTCGTCCATGCTAAACGTTATCGACGCTTCTCTAAGGTAGCAACCGTTTGGTTTTGACGATTGCCCCCTACAGGTCCTGCTAAACCGGACTCTGTAAACTTGACGCACCGAAAACAACGCGTTTAGTTTCACGTAACCAGACATTTCTTACGAAGCTTATCTAAGTCGAGCATACCAATCCCAGATTTGTTGTCCATAATAGTCGACCACTTTGAATTGTGGACAGTCTACACTATTTCTATCTACTCGTCGACAAAGTACTCTCTCAAAGTGATTTTCACATTCAGGAAATCCAGTCGGTCCTTGTTAACTGCTGGGAACGTCTGAGTGGGTCTGTGAGGTTATTGCACCCAGTTAACAAATCAGCTGACCCACTCACTCCATACTAGCACTAGATAAGGTGGCCTTCTTTGGGGAGATCCTTTGACTCCGGAAGTATCCATAAACCCTCAATCACCTGAAAAAAGAATAATAAACTATAAATGGATCATAAAGATATGGCTTAACCTACAGAGAAAAATACACCGAAACAACATCAAGGAATATTACAAGCCAAGTCTTTGAAATAAGTGACATAAGAGGCAATATATGAAGATTGCAGTTTGAGATTGCTTAGATAGGGAAATGACTGTACGTAAAGGACAATTCACCAAAAGTAGTTTAGAGAAAAGTAAACAGTCGAATAAGGCAGCTGCGTGTTGTGTGAAATGAGAATTGTTGAAAGAGATCAAACGCCGACATACCTAATAATTGCTAATCTGACATATCTTCAGTTACTGGGGGCTTCTATTACAAATGCTGACGATAATGATGATGATGATGATCATCATCATCATCATCATTAATATCATCATCATCATCATTATCATCATCATCATCATGTGGTAGAGGATGGAAAAATTTAATTGAAGTGCCATAGAAGTGTCTGAGAAGTTAAAGCATGATTCATAGCATAAGTACAGACAATATCTACTGAGTATGGCTGTGGTCACTTTATTTTGTGCCAGTATGTCTACTTATTTACACATAGAGTCGTAATATTAAAATATGCACAAAACCAAAGGGTGATTTTTTTCTAGGGTTTTTTTTATGAATGCGTTTAATACACGTGTTTCTTGTAATTATGTAAGATAACATCTAGGCAACACTATTTTCCGCAGTCGAAATTTCATAACATATAT
>NC_068986.1:49062982-49063512 GCF_001194135.2 Octopus bimaculoides
ATATATATATATATACATACATATATTTCAGTTATATGCATTATATATATATGATATACACACACATACACACACACAGACAGACATACACACACACACACACACACACACACATATATATATGTGCGTTTGTGTGTGTCTGCGAGTGTACGTGTGCGAGTGCCTGTATGTGCGTGCGTGCATGCCTACGTGTGTGTGTGCGTGTTTAAGTCAAAGTGGTCTTTAAACTTCCTAAAGAACAGCAAGAGAAAATTTACTGATGGGCTGATACAATATTGACAAAAGAATCAAATACAGGGGTTGCAAAAGCACACAGTAAGTATCACATCAATGTTATAATACTTAATTCATTAAAATTATTAGCACATTAAATTCGTTAGCCTCTTTTTTTATATTTTTAGTGTCATTAATCTTAATAATAAATTTATCAAAGCTATAATACTTTTATCGTAATAAGTAATTTACTTGATAAAAATAAATGAGTATTGTATGTGTTTTCTTTTTTCACAACTGTATACCTCGTTTTGCAC
>NC_068986.1:49063743-49064649 GCF_001194135.2 Octopus bimaculoides
TATATATATATATATATATATATACATACATATATATATGTATATACATATACATACATATATATGTATATATACATACATACATACATACATACATACATATACAGATATAACATATACATATCCAGACAAACATATTACATATATATATATATATATATATATATATATATGCATGTATGGGTAGAGGATGTTATTCGACGGTACAAATAACATGAAATACGTAAGCAAACGAGTTATTTACGTAAGCAACGAAGAAAAAAAATGGATAACAGGACAAGTAAACAAAGAGAAAGGACCCTTCATCAGTTGTCGGCTGTCTATCTACTCCTCATTTAGTGCATTCAAGGACAATATGAGTCTTCAAAGACAGTTGCTCCCATAAATTCTAAAATAAAACTTAGGATTTATGGAGGGTCAAAGTTGTTCACAAAAGTATGACTGGAGGCATACAAGCAAATGGAACAAAAACAAACATGGAGGCTCGTTAGACCAGAATGAGGAGAACATAGTGAACGCTGTTTTGTTCTTCTCACTCTCTTCTATCTTTTCTCTTTTCAAAAGATGTTTCTCCCAGCTTTCACTATTTTCCTCTCGTTCTGGTCTAACGAGCCTCCATGTTTGTTTTCGTTTGGTTTCCCTTTATGTCTCCAGTCATATTTTTGTTCCCAACTTTGACCCTCCGTAAATCCTAAATTTTACTTCAGAATTTATGGGAGCAACTGTCTTTGAATGCTCAAAATGAGGAGTAGATACACAGCCAACAACTGATGTAGGATCCTTTCTCTTTGTTTACTTGTCCTGTTATCCATTTTTTTTTTCGTTGCTTACGTAAATAACTCGTTTGCTTACGTATTTCATGTTATTTGTACCGTCGAATAACATCCTCTACCCATACATGCATAT
>NC_068986.1:49064951-49065789 GCF_001194135.2 Octopus bimaculoides
ATATATATATATATATATAAGCAAGCTTTTGTATGAACGATATATGCATGTAACCACTCAAATACTTCAGCACTAAAACAATGACAAAGCTAATATGAACAAACACAACTAAAACAAACAACCAAACAAAAGAAATACAATGGATTACAGGCGAATGATAAAAGATAGAAAGAGGACATAGATGAAAGAAGAACAATGCAAATGGACAAAATGAAAACGAAATAGAACAGGAGAAAGAAAGAAAGAAAGAAAGAAAGAAAGAAAGAAAGAAAGAAAGAAAGAAACAATCAAACAAAGAGACGAGAATATTTTAATTATATTTCATGTCTAATGAAACGTTTGAGTTCCATGTTAAAATTAAATTCATTAATTATAGTTACATACGGCATGTGAGCTATGCATTTTGTCACATTCAATGGTGCAATAGAGTGATATTGTTGAACTCTGCATCGCATTATTGACATACGTCGTTCTCCCCTGTACAGATAAATATTATTTACTCAAATATGTGCTGTGCTTGTAAGACATACAAACATACATACACACATACAAACGTCCGTACGTATATACACGTACGTGTACAATGACATGTATATGTGTATGTATATATATGTATATGTGTGTATATGTGTGGGTGTTGGTGTGGGTGTGTGTGAGTGTGTGTGTGTGTGGGTGTGGGTGTAAATATGTTTATGAAGGTATGTACGCAAAATACATAAGTATATATATCGAGACACACGCGTACACACATAGGCATGCATCTATGTAAGTGCGCGTACATACACACATGCATGCGCGTACACAAATATATATATATATATATATATATATATATATA
>NC_068986.1:49066301-49067672 GCF_001194135.2 Octopus bimaculoides
ATGTAATCACTATTCATGATAATGACAGTAATGTTGATCATTTCGTAACGGTGGTGGTGGTGGTGGTGGTGGTGGTGTTTGTCGTCGTCGTGGCAGTGGTGGTGGTGTTTGTCGTCGTCGTGGCAGTGGCGGCGGCGGTCGTCGTCGTTGTCGTGGCGGCGGCTGCGGTGATGGTGGTCGATGTATTCGTGGTGATGGTGGTTGTGGTGTTGGTGATGTTTACAGTTGCAGTGGTATTATTAGCTACAATGGCTCTGGTTAGGAAGTGGATCTGGCCCTAGTCACGGTATCACCCTCTATTATTAGAGGATCCGATAGGGGTTATAATGTTGATAATATAGACATAACTCTTATTGCTTTCATTAGTCACGAGAAAGGGCAACGGGTTGGCGAAATCGTTACAGCGTCAGACAAAATATGTTATTTTCCCGTCTCTTCGATTTGTGAGTTCAAATACCGTTTACGTCAAGTTTGTTACATCATCCTTCCGGAATCGATAAAATACAGAGCTTCTTCAAATACTAGATTCGATATAGCCAACACTTCCGTTGCGCCTAAAATTCAATGGCTTGTGCCTATCTAGAAAATCCTTATTAAGGCCCGTGTATTGACTGAACCGTTACAAGTTCGGATGACATGTCTTGCAGAAATTTTTTCCGGCTCTCTACGTTCTATGTACAGTAAATCCTTTGCCGAATAGGTAGATTACGTCAATGGAAGCGAACCAACATTTGTCGTCAAGCGGTGAGAGACAAGAACGAAGATATATACACACGCGGACAGACAGACAGACAGACAGAAAGATAGATGGATGGATAGAGAGATAGATAGGTAAATAGATAGATAGATAGATAGAGAGATAGATCGATCGATCGATCGATAGATAGATAGATAGATAGATAGATAGATAGATAGGTCAGTAAATAAATTAATTTTCTTATTTGATTAATAGATTGTTTGAGAAGTGGTTTAGATGGTTGATTAATTAAGACATTTACCTAAGTTTACTTCGATAGTTCCTTCGTAGGTAGGTTTGTAGGCAGGTAGCTACATACGGAGATGAACAACAAAAGTGATTGGAATATTTTAATGCAGGAGAGGAGAGATTAATGAGAGAAATAATTATATAGAAATACGACCACACTTCTGCATATTTACATTTATATGATCACATGCATATACGTATTCATGTATGCTTATACACATACATATATGTATGCATATATATATGTATATGTATATATATATATATTATATATATGTATGTATACATATATATATATATATATATATACAAACACACACACATACACATACATAGATACATTTATATATATATATATACTTATATATATATATATATATATACTT
>NC_068986.1:49068801-49069370 GCF_001194135.2 Octopus bimaculoides
ATATATATATATTATATATATGTATGTATACATATATATATATATATATATATACAAACATACATAAGCGTACGCGATGGATTTCTTCCAATGCTTCCTTGTACCGAATCAACTTAGGGGGCTTTAGTCGATCCTGGGCTATAGTGCAAGGTGCGCTACTAGCTCTAGGTTGCCATACAGTAGGACTGAACCCGAAGCCATGTGATTTGAGAAGCAGCAAACCTCTTACATAGCTATCTACATGGTGCCGGATTCAGTCGTAATGTCTGGTACCTTAGGCAAGTGTCTTGACCTATAGCCTCGCACCGACCAAGACCTTGTGAGTGCATTTTGGTAGACGAAACTGTGTGCGTGTGTGTGTATGTGTGTGTGCTTGTGACCTCACGCACCATTGTTTGACAACTAATACCGATAGAATAAGCACTAGGTTTTACAAAAATAAGACCTGGGGTTAATATGTCTGACTAAAAAAACTTTAAGGCACTGCTACAGCATGGCTGCAGTGAAATGACTGAAACAAGTAAAATAATAAAATTATATATATATATATATATATATATATATATATA
>NC_068986.1:49069646-49069844 GCF_001194135.2 Octopus bimaculoides
ACCGTAGCGCACCAATATAACAGAGAAAAACCGTATGCGAGGAAAACAGACCGAATTAAATTACGGATATCCACAAACCAGGTTTCTGCTTTTGGTTATTCAACCTTGAGCTTCGTCAGTGTGGACCACCAGTTTAAATCCATGACTGTTCATGTTAGTCTCTGACTGTGCAACTGGTTTTGTTTTGAGCCCAAATCA
>NC_068986.1:49070368-49074807 GCF_001194135.2 Octopus bimaculoides
ATAAATATATAACATACGTTTGTGAGTGTGTGTTTGTGTGTTTGATGGTGTGTCATTACAGGAACACGTACATATACACACTTACACACATACACACTTACACACACACACATACACACATACACACTTACGCATATGATGATGGAAAGCTATTACACGACTCGCTTCTGTATTGGTCATGTCAGTCAATGACCTACGTCTGTTGATATCTGTGATTACGCAGCAACAGCGATGTAATTGCTTTCTGTCCATGTATGATGAGCGGCTGCCTTCTCAGGAGCTGATGTCTGATGCATAGAGCATTAGTTACGTCTTCATTATCAGTTGTTAGCAATTGTCTCCATCATCATCATCATCATCATCATCCTCATTATTATTAACAATACTACTCTTATGGTTCTTATTAATATCATTGATATTATTATTTTTATTATTATTATTGTTATTATTATTATTATTATTATTATTATTATTATTATTATTATTATTATTATTACACCTGCAATATATATAGACGTCCGTTATTAATCTTAACAATGATGAATCACATCTTATTATTGTGAATACTATCGTAAGCATTAATTAGTTTCCTCTGGCATTACCAAAATTTAAATGGATTTCTGCAACAGGGAGAAAAGCAGGTTTTTCCAGCGCTAACATACACATTATGTATGTATATAATCACTCATTTATATCTGTCTATTTACCCATGTCTGCCACCTTTTTCGCAATTTAAATCATTTTCTATATATTTATATCTATCTATCTTTCTATCTGTCTATCTATACGTATGTATCTATATATACATATATATATATGTTTATATGTGTGAGTGTAAAGGTAAGGATATAAAGGGTAAATGCGTGTACCTATGTGTGTGTGTGTGTGTGTGTGTGTGTGTGTGTGCGCGAGTGTGAGTATATATATCTATGCACAAACGTACATCCAGCTTGTAAGCCACAGTTATGCTGCTAAATTGCTGAAATATTCTTGTGATTGTGAATATTCTCTTTCATCAAGTGTGAGGTCATAACTTACGTGAATTTTTGCTGACATAAAAAAAAACTTAAATTTAGTAATAATGAAGAATATATGTACTCAGTATAGAAGAAAATTGCTTGGTAATAAAGAAAGAAATTTGTGACTGTGTGTGGTTGTATTTTAAATGGTGATAGTGAAAAATCAATTACGTCCAATTTTATTCTGCACAGGTATTCTCTGACAATTAACGTGTGTCTGTATATATATAGATATAGTAATGTGTATTTCCTTTCAACGATAATTGATTATTTTAAATTAAAATTCTTGAATGTGGATAGGGCGACGGTATGTTGTACGACCGATTAGTCTTTTTTACGTGAAATAAATAGAATGAATATTTTTTCCGAATGATATGGATACTGAATCTGTTTTACTTTCACTTCAATGTCTATGTCATTCACATATACTGTGACATTTATAAATGTTTATATCAATCCTTCAAAATATAGGTGCATGTATCTATGTATACATGCATGTATCTATATTTTTCTTATTTTTATTTATTAGTGTTCATTCTTGGAGAAAGGAGCTGATTCCTAACAAAGAAACAAAGCTCCATGTTTGGAATTTCGATGTCAACAGTGATAATTGTTACATATCGAACTTTAAGAAAGTCTTCCATATATATATATCTACTCGTGTGTTCCTCTTCAACCTTTTACACATACACATATATATATATATATATATATATATATATATGTGTATGTGTGTGTGTATGTATGTATATATATATATATATATATGTATATGTATGTCTATATATATATGTGTGTGTGTGTGTATGTATGTATATATATATATATATATATGTGTGTGTGTGTGTGTGTATTTGTGTGTGTGAGAGTGTGTGTGTACGTGTGCATGCATTGTATCTTGAGATGAGTATATGCACACAGAAGCATGTATTGAAGATTTATACACACCCATTATATGATTTCAGGTATATGCATACCTGACATATATTCACGTGTTAAGTCGTTCATTCACAAATTTCTGAAATTGTTTTGACTCAAGCAAAAGGAAGTCGCCACCTTGTCGGTGAGCGATTTGATTTATGCGCAGATTGAATTATCCTTCAAGGAAAATCCATATTACATACATTTGAAGCATTAGATAGATAATTAGATAAATAAACAAATATACATACATGCATACATTCCAGGAACACGAAATATCAACCAAATACCTGATGCACAAAAGAGATAGAGATGCAGGAAAAGCAGTAAAATGTGATAACCGATGCAGTCTTTGTGGGGTTAAAACTGAAGATATTACACATATCGTAAGCAGTTATCCGAAAATGCCATCAGGTTGTTATCTAGCGATGAGGCATGATGTTGTAGCTAGGACATAATATAATGAAATCCGTCGGAAGGATAACACTGAGGACAAAAAAATAAGAAGCCACAGTATGGTAGAAGCCACAGTATGGTAGAAGCCATAACCTCAATAAAATGTAAACGCAATAGACCTGATATAATGATTTTGGATAGAGAAGAAAAAACTGTGTACAGTTGTGGAAATTAGTTGCCCCGTAGATATTAACATAAAGCGAAAGATCAGTGAAAAAGAGAAAAACTTATGCTGAACTATTGCGAAATCTGCTGTTACTCAATCCAGATTAGAAGTTCAGGTATATAGCTGTAATTATTGTGGCTCTGGGATATGTAACACACTGCCTAAATACCAATCTTGAGAAATAAGGCTTCTCAAAAGCAGAAAGGAGAAAGCTAATTTGAAGACTACAGATCTAATCCATTATTGGAACTGTAAAAATCTGTAAAACGTTCCAGAAGTTTATCATTTGAGTATATATGAGCATATCTAGATATGCAAGTATATGCATGATAAGACATGCATAAAACAAAACATACAAATCTGCATGCATACTTACATACATACAAAATTACCCTGTTGATGCTGTTGAAATTCCAGTGGAGGAGCCTTGGATCTAGGCTATAAACCGGCTCTTTCTCTTTTGGCAAGAAATTTCGAAATAAAACTGAATAGTGACATATATACATACCGGTAAAATTTATCACCACTTATAAGTAGGTGCGAGATTTATCATGAGAGAATGTCTATGCTTTTGTGTTGCATATAAACACTCTTGTTTATACCGTGAGCGGGAGACAATCACCGCCTCCGCCGCTGCCAGGACAATTAGATCACGTGACTTCGACCTTCGCTGGCCTTGTCGATAGTAGATATCTGACTGCTGAAAATAGTAGTAACGTCCCACCAGCGATATACATAGGGCCACACAGTCAAGTCAGGCACTGGTGTCGTTAAAAACCTGTAGGCGTATTAAAAGGGAATACAAACAAACAAATATACATGCATACATATATACATGCATACATACATACATACATACATACATACATACATACATAAAGGAGAGAGCCGGGTATGCCCAGTACAGAAAACACATAGAAGTGCTCAAAAGGATTTAAACTTGAACTTCGAATGCTGCGACGTCAAGAATGGCTATAAGAGATTCCGAATCGAGTTGATATGAAGGTAGTAATGAAGATAAACACAGGCTTCATAGAAATAAATTTACTTGTGGCATAACTGGATAGCTGCTTCAGGAAGCCCGGGAATATATAATAGACGTAATAATGTTTAACTACAGATGAAATGTGCAAAACCTCAAGGGTATGTAACCAGTAACCGATCACATGCAGAGATTATAATACGTTCTGCTCCTCTCATCATTAGAAGATTAGTAAATGCCAACATACGCTCCGAGGAGTGAGAAGTTCAAAAGCAAGCTACGTCCGGTCACTTAGACTAAAGTACTTTAAGATATGTCTGAGAGTGAATAAATAATTAAATCTATGATAGTTTGTTCAATATGAATCGAGCCATAGACGAAACCAAATATATTTTGTCGGACTCGCGACTATGGATTAACTATTTTATCCATACTTCAACCATATATATATATATATATATGTATGTATGTATGTGTGTGTGTGTATGTATGTATATATATGTATATTTACATATATATATATATAAATATATATATAAACATAAATACATATATATATATATACATATATACATATATATACATATTTATATATGGGAGAATATACAAATAATAACAACAGACGAGGACAGGTGGTGTAAATAACAAAAGGATATATTAGTATGACGCTCGGGAATACGGAAAGTCTTTGACGTTTCGAGCTACGCTCTTCAACAGAAAGAATACGGAGACAAGGAGAAAAACACGGAGAAAAAAATTGAATAGTGTTCAGTCAACGGTCAATCATAATAATGGCCGATCATAACAATGGCTGACCGGAAGTTAGAAATTCTTTTTTCAGGAGAGCTAAGAAAGGGGGAGATAACAAACGGTGATCGGGAACGAGGGGCTGTGT
>NC_068986.1:49078443-49080392 GCF_001194135.2 Octopus bimaculoides
ATATATATATATATATATAGGCGACCCTCAAACTCATTGAAGCTGGAACATAATATACGCAACGCTTAATTCTGTTCAAAAGCGGTATACTGTTCCCTACGAAACTCGATGTTTGTAAAGGAAGAAAAGTTATTTTGGTGCAGAATGTACCTCTTCAGTTGATTTTTTTTCTTCCTCTTCTTCACCTTTGTCTGCTTTCAGCATAACATGAACAATATTTGCCTTAACCTCCGTTGGAACATTGTCATAAAATATGAGTAAAAAAACTGCAATGTACCTCGAGTTGCTGGAACTGTTGCTGTTGTTGCTGATATTTGTTGAACGATGACAGAGGAATTTTCACTGTCGTCACCACCACCATTGCTTTGGCTGCTTGATGTTGAATCATCAGTTTCTGATGTAGCAAACTGATGAGTCACAAAATTTTGCTCCATTTCTTCATAAGAACTTCTTTTTTCCTGACAGTTTTCATTGAAGTGCGCTTAGTCCTTTTCTTCCTTGTGTTTCTTCCTTTTTCTTCCTTGTGTTTTAGTTTTTTTTATCTACACCAACCATTGAGCCCCGTCGGCCTTTTTGGTGCTGAAGCATTAAGAACTTCTTATCCTCTTCAATTTTCATCTGTCCCAAAGCAACTGAATAAGCTATGTCAAAGAGATCGTCCATCATTTCCACAAAACGTTCTCTTTTTTTCTTTTTCCTTGCCTGAAGTTCTAGTTAAACTTTTTCTGTAGACCTTTCCATTCCTCATAGAATTTGAGTACCTTATCAACCCCGTGGTCAGTTCTTCTGTTAGGAATTCGTGTCAAAATTGGAAACATCCTGAATTACTAATGCTGCACTTTCCTTCCTTGTAAGATTTAGAACTCTTACATTGTAGAAAAAAATGCTTAAACCTTTCCGATTCGAAGATAGTTTGGCTCCAACGATTTGATTGGAAATAGAGCCAACAAGAGTCACAGGAAAATATTTTCTTAACTTGTGTGATGAACTACCTAAAGAAGATGATGCCATTTCATAGGTCTAGGAAGAACACGTCACAGAAGCCACTTTGCACCTGCACAAACAGTTCTGAAAGAAAAATGGAATTAGTCATCAAAAGCTTCATATTGTGTCACAAAATGAGTATACAATGCACATAACGTTATAAAAACAGAGAATTTATAAACGTGTTATTACAACTTTGTCAGGGCTACCAGGGGAAAATCTATATCATAATGTTCCACAACAAAATGAACGAGCGCTTAGACGTTATTACAAATAACTTTACTTACAAGCGCGGACAAGTCATATTAGTTCACTGTTTATCACTAACATATATTTCTTGATATTTAATTTCTCTACACTACCATTAGTTGCAGTACAATTCTTTCAATGGACGAAGACAACTCACAACCTCACTCGCTCACGGCTGGCCGCCGACTGAATGACGGCGAAAAATAGGTGTTTGCTCTATACCTGCGCTCTGCCCCCAGCTTTGAAATTTGCCTTCCCCATTATACATATTGTCACTTATCTTTATAATTACCAAGAATAAGTCTGAACAAGTTTTTGATTTAAGAGAAAATTTATATAAGACATAAAAATTCTTATCTGGAAAAATTACTTTCCGGGCGAAAACTTCAAAATTTCACGGTCGATGAGGGTCGCTTTGCAGTTGTTCGCTTGAGCTAAATTTTTGCATAGATTGGTGTTTTGTTAATTGGAACAGGATAGTAGGTGTGGGAGCTAAACTTTTAGAAAGTTGAAAATAAGGACCACTCTAATATATATAAAAAAGCATACGTATATAGTTTAATAATGCTTTAAATTAGAATGTAGTTTTATCCCAAGTTGTGGTTACATTGACAGACCCCCAACTTGGGCTGAAATAAATATATCTGTATCTAATTCCAGCTACTAGAACAACAAAAACATCAAGATATATATATATATATATATATATATATATA